>NC_138381.1:48178183-48205907 GCF_054177405.1 Leptonychotes weddellii | reverse complement strand
TACATTTATCCCACTTATATAAGGAGGGAAAATTACACACAACCCAGTTTATATATATATATATATATATATATATATAATCTTTTTTTTTTTTTTTTAAAGTAGGCTCCACATCCAGTGTGGAGCCGAAAGAGGGGCTTGAACTCATGACCCTGGGATCAAGAGCTGAGCTGCAAGCAAGAGTACAACACTTAACCGACTGAGCCATCCAGGCGCCCCAACCTAGTTAGATTTCTGAAGGTAAAATGTATGTCAATTTTTTCTGCCAACTCCATGGTCATTTCTTTCTCATTGCTACCTACATTTATTCAAACTAGACACCTACTTTTAATGGACAACACTACCGGTCACGTTTTACTAAATACAAACAGCCACTGAAGTTTTCAGTTTCATTATACAAAAATATTTTTCTACTCCTAGTACTTGAGTAAGAGGTCAAAAGATGCTAATACTGAATAAACTTTTTAAATTTCTATAAATTTCAACTGGCAGTTTAATCAAAATCTAAATACTAGATACCAAGAACTATAGTTCAGTCTTACATGACAAAGAAAACTGAATATGCACCCCCCCCCAGGAAACTCTCTTTTGCCTGTAAGTACTTTAATCCTACCAGAAATCTTAAGAATTCACAGCCATAGAGAATATTTACATCACATATAATAGACTGGGGTCAACAAAAATTCAGACCTGGCTCCTTTAACATTTAAACATAATTTTGAGAACTTTAAAAAATTTAAATTACAAATGCTACGAACCCTCCCCCCTTTCAAAAGGACAACTGGCAACTCTGAATGACTAAAGAAACATATTCTCCATTTTGAAGACAATCTAGAATGTTTAAAATGTAAATGAATTACAAACTATCGCATGCTTGAAAATACCAGTATTTCTATATAAAGACAATTAAAATAACATGAAATTGAAAGAAAATTGAAAGTTCTTAACTTTGTTGATGCAATTCAGAGTGGTTTACCTTGATAAAAAAATAAGAGAAATATTCCACAGTGATAAACCATTCGATGCATTAAAAAAATTTTTTAACCCATCCTTTTAAGGCATTTTAACACTCAAAAAGTTACTCATTCCAAGATTCGTTGATGAGCTAGCTTGCAGTTAATTGAGTCTGACTTCACTTGGGGACACATTTTTAGTTTTGGACTGCAGGGGGCAGATGGTGCTGGAGGGAGTGTCCACAGAAAAGGCAGAACCTTCCAAAGACAAAGTAAAGCAAGTTCTAACAAAAGAGCAGGATGATCTTGCAAATTCACTTTAGCTCAAGGCTTAACAAACAGCCATCAATAAACAGCACAAGAATCCGAAGTTTTAACCGCCATGTATTTGATGTTCCCTTTCCCAGAAGTTTTCATTAAACTGCTTAAAAAAAAAAAAGTTAAAAAAAAAAGAGGCACATTTAAAACTGAAACCGCTTTCACTGTAGAATAGATGAGAAACTTTTAAAACCTATATTGAAATTTGGGTAAAGAACTATTAATAAATACCTTAAGAAATTAGAAATGAGTTCCTGTTTTACATTTACCTTAATAAAGAAATCTAACTTTTAAAAAATGTGTCAAGTAATTGAATGACTAAGGCAAATTTGAATAAAGCAATTTGTTTAAACTCTTCAATGTCTGAAAAGCCAGACATTCTTCTCAAGGCTATAATCCCCCTCCCCCCCCTTTAAACTAGAAAAGTGTGAAAATTTCCTCAGTGAACAGTGAATTCCCAACTGTAAGTTGATAATAACAAAGAGTTTGAAACAAACAAACAAAAAACCCCTGAAGCCTGCCCTTTGATCTGCTTGCTCAGTTTGACAAGAAGCCTGATCTTTCAGAATAGGTTAGTTGACACACAAAAGGGTTTCAGTTAAGCAACACTAAACTGCAGTGTGACTTTACTCTGTTCTCAGTTCATTTAAATAAATGAATGCCAGGCCTCTGGACCTCTTAACAAGTATTTCCAATATGTGCACAAAAGCTGAAGTAACAGGAAGTTAAGACTTCAAGTTCCTTGGCCACACCAGCTGATATTTCACTGCAGCAAACCACGTTTGCTGCTGTCAGGACTGTTTTCATTAAAACTCTCCCTCCGGATTGTGGCTCAGCTTGGAAAAACAAAAAGACTTTTCCACGTTACTCATTTCCTATTGTAACAGCTTTTGAAAAGTTTCCCGGTTACCACTTGTTTCCAAAGGTCCTGCTCTGCTTAAACTTTAAAAAATGTGGTGGCGGGGGAGGGGGATCACAAGCCTCTTACCCCATCCACATACAAGGAAATGTTCAGAAAGCCACAAGATGGCCTATGGATCCCACAGCGCGAAAAATCAATCTTTTCTTAATAGAACCTGGGGTTGGGGGTGGCGAGGGAAGGCCAGAGATCGTGGTTGTGAAGTTGGGACTTTTTAAAAATATCTGGAAGATGCCAGAGAAGGATCTAGAAATAGGAATAATCGAAGGAAAAGTTTAAGTATACAATTAGGAAAAATGGAAACCTAACCTAACAAGTTTCCTGATTAGAGTATCTCAGGAGATGTCACGGGAATCGTAATTAACACCCCAGGCACAAACTCCAAGGTGCGCTTGGCTGGACCCAGCTGGAGAGCAGTTCTAAAGCAAGAATTCCAAACTGACAGAAACTAGGAGTAAAAAGACGTCGGGGACATTCCTCACTGAATCTTCTCTGCTTGTTTTAAAGCCAGTCGCGGGGTGGGAACCTTTTGATATCCTCAGCTTTCTAAAGACGAGACACTATTATCACAAACCAGGCTTACCAAATCTCAGGCCCTGCAACTGAGTTTAAAGTACTTTTGTCTCCAAGAAAACTTGAAAAGATTTTCACAGACTTTTATAAAACAGACAACAGTCCAACTGCACAAGCCAAGCAGGACAGATTTCTTCCCGGCTCCTGGCTGAGCAGACCCGGAACGCGGGCCCCCTCCAAGGTAGTTTTAGGAAAGGGGCGGGGAGGCAGGACGCAGGAGGACAGGAGGAGAGGGAGGGGCCCGGGAGGGAGGACAGCCAGGGAGGCTTTTGTTCTTGCGAGTTTCTCAGCCTCAACTGAAATGGGCCCCTCCAACTACACGACTAGAGGACTTAAAGAGTTTCAGATTACAAGAAGAAACTAGAAAACGGTGCTGTGAATCTCAACATTCTGAGGGGTCTGCCCACCCTCAATAGGATTTGCCGGGAAAACCTAAAAAGGGAAAGAAACTGGGCAATCTCAGCAGTCTCGGCTCCCCCGCACAAGCTGTGAACCAGTCGCAAAGTTTCCCTTCCAACACGTCACCTTTCATTGTTTCCATGAGTCGGCGCTCGGTAGCAGGTAGCCGCTGACCCCGAATATTCCCACCCCGCGGCCAGCCTAGTTCCTTTGCTGGGTGGGTGGGGGGAGAGGGAGACCGGGAGGTACTCGAGGGAGGCTCCGGGGAAGGGCGAGGGGCGCTGGCGGTGGGGGGGACGAGGAGAGCCGCGGGAGCGTATTCGAGGGGCTGCGGGGGAGGATCTGCGAGGCAGATCTGCGCTTTCCCCATCCGAGCCCGAACAATGGGGGGAGCCCGCCCCCGGCGGAAACCCAGCTTTGCTTTCGGCTCCCAAGAACCACTCTACAAAAACAAACCCAACTGATCTCCGTCAGTTCCACCAGGAGAGCGAGAACGCCTTCCAGTAAGGATCTAGACCGGTCAGTCCTTGTCGAGGTGACACAGCCTCCCAGACGCCACCCCGGGCGCTCCCCGCGCGCGTTTGTTACCGAGTCCTTTTAAACATCCGAACCTCTAAACCCTCAACGTTCTCACTGTCCCTTGGGGGATGGTTCGCTGGGAGTCCTACCACCAACTACTATGAATGTCCCGGGTGTTGACGTTTAATTTTACTCCCTGGGAAAACATGGGTTAAGAAACTCCGTGTGTTTTGAAGCCACCGGCCCAGAATGAAAGGAACAGAACTCCAAGGTGAAAACGTGGCCGAAGGAACCCTCTTGGGTTGAAGGCTGCCCCACTAACAATATTGAGTTTTGGCTGTATCCGCTGGACGAGTCTGAAAGAATGTGGAGTTACAAAAACTCCGGGACGCTCCTGGGCATGCGCAGCAGCCGCCCCCCCCCCGCCCCCGCCCCCGCGCTGGCTTCCCTGAGAGATTAACTTCTGTTTTGAACCACTCCACATAAATCACAACAGAAAAGCCAACTCTGGCTCACCACGGAACGTTCGGGGTACCTCCCAGTCAGGGACTCAAAAAGTTAACTTCAAAAGGGAGTTAACATTCTTTGACCTTTCGTGGCGGTGGGTTTTTTTTTTCCTGTGTATTTTGTTTTTAAACCAGACTGACGGCAAGTTTTAGTTGTAACGCTTCCAGAACGCTTCGTGGAAACAATGACAGACTCACTCTGTGCACTTACAACCAAGCCTGCTTGTCACACTTGGACTCATTCTGACTACACGCCGCTTTAAGCTGCTCGCCGTCAGTCCTAACTCTTCATCTTGCTCCAAATTCATCGTGGGAAAACTTTTAGAGGCTAGGAGTTTTTAAAAGTCTAGCTTTCCAAGGCTACCGACACCCTCGGGCGGTTTGGGGGCCAGAGTCGCATTCCTTGATTGTGAAAACACCCCATCCCCAGCGAAGAGAGAGCCCGGGCCCAGCTGGGAGGGAGTGGGGGCCCGGGAGCACAACTTTCAGACAAAGGCGCCGCCGCTCCGCGGTCCCGGCCGGAAGAATCCGGGCGGGGGTCTCCCGACCAGGCCCACACCTCCGCCCGCAAGAACCAGCGAGAAGCCACGCGGCGGCTCCGCGGAGTGTGGGGTGTCCGCTGAGACAATGAAACTTGGAGGCGCACAAACAAGGCGCTGAGCGTGTTTCTTGACAACGTGCCAGCAGCGTGGAGAGGCCCGTATCCCCACAACAGCCCCTCGTGTTGTGTCTAGAAGGAAAACAGCAACTGCCATTTCAGACGCAGCCTCAACAAAGAGAACCGCGGCGGTTCCTGCCTGAGAGCCCGGGGCTGAAAAGTCCACCAAGTCACTCTCGCCCCAAGCCCGGAGGGGCCCGGTGGGGCCCGGCGAGCACGTTTCCCCGGCACCCGCACCCACGGCGGGCACAGCCCGTCAAGCCTTACCTTTCTTGCTTTTCATTCTGGAGCTCCCCTTCCAGCGCGAGGCGATGCTGGGGTCGCGAGGGGCCAGGAGCGGGGGCGAAGGGGGCGCGCGATTGTCCTCCTTCCGGACCGACTCTCCCGTAACTTGTAGGACGCGCTCCAGCCGTTATTGCTAATCAAGGCGCTCGGATCCCAGGCGCCCGCTCCTTGGGTGGAATTCAAGTGACACTTGGGCTTCCTCCTGCCGGGATCTTCTGGCAGCCGGCTTGGGGACTCTCCCTCGCCCAACTCACTCCCCTCCCCACTCCTCTCCTTTGTTCCCCGCTCCTGCTCGTCGTACCTCGGCGCTGTCAGAGTGAGAGAGGCGAAGAGGGAAGGTACAGGAGGTCCTGCCTCCGCCCCCAGCCGCCCGCCCCGTCCCCCGCCCGCCCCGCCGCTCCTCCGCCCCTCCCCCGCACCTTCCAGTTGGGGAGGACAGCACCGAGCTCTCGGGCCGCGCTGCCTCACTCCGCGCCTCCCCGGCCGCTGTCACCCGTCCCTCGTGGGGGCGGCTGGGCCCAGAAACCCGATCCTTCCTCCCTGCTGCGCGCACGCCGCCCGCATCCCTCGCTCGGCGGCGGCAGCGACACCAGCCGGGCGCCCGGGTTTCTCCTTTGGGCCTTTCTTCCTCGGGCTGGCGAGGGTGCGTTTGGTTAGGAAATTGCAACAGATGGAAAAAGGCTGCCCCCTCCTCCACCCCGGGGAAGAAAAGGCTCCCCTCTCGTTTTTGACAGCTGCCCCAAACTCCACCGTCCCGGCTCTAGCCGCAGGAGAAGACAGCTGCTTCTGATTCAAGGGGCGGGGCACCGTAGGAAAAGTATTCAGGACAAGAACCAACTTCTTCCAGAATGCGCGGCTGCCATTGACACGCGGGTGCGGCGCGTCGCACCCTGCCCTTCCCGGGGCTCTTCCTCCAACCCGGACGGCGGTGGGTGGGTGGGGGCGGTTAGGGGAGGAGAGTGAGACACAGACACCCCAGGCAAATGTCTGTTACCCCGGGCTAAGGCTGTGAGTTCCGGACTGGATTGCAAGGCAGTTTCAAAATCTAACACGTTGCGGACAGACACTTGTCATGCTCACATGCTCTTTAAAAAGTCTCAGCCTGGGGACTGCCCGGGCGCGCGCTCGCCGCACTGCAAAAACTCGGCCTGAAACCCCCACCCTCGGACCCAGGCGGATGCCGCCTTTAAGGAAAGGGGGCGACCACACTGGGGCTGCTCATCTGTTTCGGTAAACAGTCTACTTTTAGGACTTAAGCCCTGTTAGGGGACCCCTTCTCCCCTCGGGTATTTCAAACAGAAACTACCCATTGAGTAAACACATGTTCCTGTTGGTTTATTTTGGTTGAGAGTTAGGGCTCCAACAGGAGTTCCTTGATGAGATTACCCTTTTAAAAGACCAGATGCTGTTTGGCTGATTTCAAGAAACGCCTGCCCCCTCCCCGCCCTCTCCGCTGGGTCTAGTTTTCGCGTGTGTGTCCCGTTGTTTTTGAAGTAAACGAACTGTCGCATGCCGCTGTAAGACTTTCCCCATCACTTAAAAAAAAAAAAAAAGCCAAACCGTAAATAAGCCTAGTAGAGACGTCAGCGCCCGAGTCTGCCTCCAGTTTCGACTCTGTGCTGTTTTTGTTTTGTAACTTCGATGGAGAAGCCGGCAGGAAAAGCTCCGTGGAAATAAGTTTAAACCCGAGGAAGACTAAGGCAGCCAAACGATGACTAACTAGACTTTGGAGCCTCTGTTTTAGGATTACACTGAAAATTAAAGCCAGCCTCCCACCCACTCGCCCTCCCAAAAAAAGACACCCCCGCCTCGAGAGTGAATTAAGGCCAGAGTTTACAAAGCTTGGGTGGTTTTACCAATTACAGGACTTAAAATGAATAAACAAGGAAAAAAGCGTCATTCTAAGAAGGCAGCAACCTTACGATTTTTTTCTTCTGTGGTTTGCCGACTGCTCGGCACCTAAGAGAACACACATCTAAAACGGCAAAGGGGGGGAAACATGGTCCTAGGGGAAACCACCAGCCTGGAAGCTACCCTGCAACTTGCTGGAGCGCAGTTCCTTCCCCGGGCCTGGCTGGAGATGAATCAGCTGCTGCGCCCGGGTGCAGGACAGATGTGGGGCGGGGAGGGGGTAGGGGGCCGCCCGTTAGAGGGCCGCGGCGCTCTTGCATTTGAAGGGTTGTTTGTTGCGGGGATTGGTGGCTCGTATCCGTTGGGGAACTGGGAGGAGGGAAGAGACACGCAGGGAGGAGGAGCCGGGGGCCGGCCGACGCTGCGACTCCGCGGTCTGAGTGGCAGGAGCCTCGTCTGGAACCGGGCGGTTACTGGGGAGACGCTTTGTTTGCTAACTTCGAAAGCTGCTTCGGCTGCCTCGGCCGCTTTCGAAGCCACTCCACAAAACACGCCTTCGGGTCGGCTTAACCCTCCCCCTGCCCGTTTACAGAAGCCCGAGACAAAAATGTTTCCTTCTGCGTGGTTATCCTTGGCCACGCGGTGGCTCTCATTAGGTACACAAAGGTATCTTTTTCTTCGTCTAAGTGAACTTGGCTAATTCCTGCGATTCTCAGGCAACCGGGATGGAAACCGAGAGTTGAAGCGACTTTATAGCTAGAAAACAAACTTTACAGGGGAAGGGGGAGGGGCGGGGAGAATTAGAAGCCTCTTTCAAATTGCGAGGAGGAAAACAGTCGAACTTTAAACTCTCTTGCTGGAGGGCCGGCTTGATCCGGCCAGTGCTCACCTTTTGCTCGAGCGAATCATATCAAAGCTGCATTAAATCTGGCGAGATGCACCAAAGAGGAACACCGGCACCATTCTGTGTGATGGCTCTCCCACCCCCACCCCTGCCGAAGGCTGGTCCCAAACTTGTTTAGAGCTTTGGATTGTTGCATTCTGGGAAGAAAGTGCCTAGAGTCTGCATAACACAGGGAAGAAAAACAACCCGAGAGAGTGGGCTCGAAAAACCAGCAATTGCTTAGGATATTTTTTATTTGCTTTTCTCAAGGTGGAAAAACAAGTTTCAGTTCTGGCTCTGTCAGTCCCTTAATGTCCCAGGCAGGGCTTCTCCATTAAACTGATTTAATGACTTTTGGGTTTCCTTCCAGTGCTAAAAGAAATGCTATGGATTCACTTTTGCTACATATTATTTGCTGAATTCATATGAATGTTAAATTGGAAAATTACTTGAGTAAAAGTGAGAAAGTGCTTGGTGCTGGAGAAGGCTGCTGATAAACATTTTTCACCATTATTTATTTTTTCCCTCTAGGCACACATAGTTCCATTTGGTGTCATCTTTTGAAGCTGCCTCAAGGCCAAGAAAAGACACAGAGTTGTGTAAGTTAAGTTACTTTTCACAGCCTGCAAACCCTTCCCAGGCAAAAACTCAACAAGAAACATAGAAAGGCAGGGGCGCCTGGGAGGCTCGGTCGTTAAGCGTCTGCCTTAGGCTCAGGTCATGATCCCGCGGTTCTGGGATCGAGCCCCGCATCGAGCCCGCATCGAGCCCGCATCGTGCTCCCTGCTCCGCGGGAAGCTTACTTCTCCCTCTCTCACTCCCCCTGCTTGTGCACGCTCTCTCTCTGTCAAATATAAATAAAATCTTTAAAAAAAAAAGAAACATAGAAAGGCAAATAAGCCAGGAAAGTGTGTTGATAGGTGCAATTATTTTTTATATATATACCAGGTCTGTCAGGTGATCAGAGAATGTATTTATTTCATTCATCTACTGGACCACCATTGATTAAGCATGATTTCCCTCCAGCAAGAATGATGACTCACACAGTCGCTGGATCCCTTTGGCTTCCAGTCTCTGGGGAACAGATACTTTTATAAAATATGCAGACTGCCGGGCTCCAAACAGTGCAGGAGGATTCCATAATCATCTTTTCACATCTCAGGTCAGAGGGTCTTTGGCTGCTTTAGGAGAAGCTGGCCATTGTCTTTCCAAGGGCTTGGGCTACAACAACCATCTTGTGGTGATTTTATCCACCCGGATTACTCTCCTCCTCTTAGTTGCATGAATAATGTAACTGGGGCTACTACTTTCTTTTGTAATCACTTCCCTCCTGGTCTGCACTTCCTTTCCCAGGCTTTTGCCCTCTCTAGTCCAATCCTCATCGCTCTTCACCTAGAGGGGGTTTGGAATCAAGGGAATAGAGCAAAAAGATTTATTAGTTGAGCACAGCCTCTCCCCTTATATTCCCAACAGTGTGTATCTATATTGTGTTTTCCAGTTTATGAAACGCTTATTTAAATACACAAACTGTAAGGTGGGCTATTTTTTCCCCCTTAAAGTCAAGATAAATAACACATCAAATATAACGAAACTAAAAGGTATAAAACCAAGTATTGGACATAGATATTTGGCTTTAAATCAGGTGATCTCTGTCATTCTTTGGGGGAAGGTCCATTGGATTTAGAAGGTGGTGAAGAGCAGAGACTAACCACAGATGATACACCAGGGCCTCCTGAACAGGTGGGGCATACTCTAAGATCTCCCTCTTCTCTGAAATCTACTTGTAGTTTTACAAGAGGCTGTCTTCCAATCTGCCTGCTTTTTGTACTGCCCCTTCCCCATTTTTAAATTTAAAAAGAAGAAAAAAAGCTATTCTCCAAAATTCAACAAGACAGCCATACATAGTGAAACATGAAAGATCTCTTAATTGCCCCCTTTGCTCTCTGTAGGGGCATATGTATACAACACACTAATGTAAGAGATTTTTCATTGTTATTGTTGTTTTCAAGTCCGCTGTGCCCAGGATGGACCCACACCACTTGCTGCAAGTCTGGCTCTTTTTCATTAGTCAAAATTTGGCCTAAATGTCACTCCAGAGAAGTCTCTGTGACCTCCTGACCTAAATTCATATACCCCCTCCCCCCTCCCCCCACCATCTAGCTCAGGGTTTCTCAGCCACAGCCTTGTTAACATTTGGGGCTGACTAATTCTTTGTTGCAGGGGCTGTCCTGTGCAATGTTTATCAGTGTCCCTGGCTGGTAACCACTACTTGCCGGTATTACCCTCTCTATCAAGTTGTGACAAATAAAAACATCTCTAGACATTGCCATATGTCCTCCAGAGGGGATAGAAATGGTGTGTGTGTGGGGAGGGGGCGGGACGCAGGGATTACCTCTAGTTGAGAACCATGGATCTAGCTCAACCCTTTATTTCTTCCATAGCCACAGTTTTTAATTATTTTGCTTATTTGACTGTTAACTTGTTTTCCTTTGACTCCTCTACTAAAATGTATGATCATTATTAAATCTTCATGCACTTAGCACAATGCCTCATACATCATAGATACTCAATAAATATTTATTAAACAAAATAATGCATGAAAATGAGACTGTAAGGGGATGTGCCTGGCTGGCTCAGTGGGTAGACCATGTGACTCCTGATCTTAGGGTCGTGAGTTCAAGCCCCACGTTGGGTATGGAGCTTACTTTTTTTTTTAAAGATTTTTATTTATTTATTTGACAGAGAGAGACACAACGAGAGAGGGAACACAAGCAGGGGGAGTGGGAGAGGGAGAAGCAGGCTCCCTGCTGAGCAGAGAGCCCGATGCGGGGCTCAATCCCAGGACCCTAGGACCATGACCTGAGCCGAAGGCAGACGCTTAACGACTGAGCCACCCAGGCGCCCCATGGGTATAGAGCTTACTTAAAAAAAAAAAAAAAGATGAGAGCATAAGAATCATTAATAAAAAGAATACAATCATTTGTTGAATATAACATTCCAGGCAGTGTCCAAACACTTCACTTATTTAGTCTTATTTATTCCTGAAAACAACCCTAAGAAGTATTCCTTATTACCCCATCTGACAAATGAAGTTGTCAGAGTCTGGGGAGGTTGAATAATTTATCCTGTCACTCTGACCCCTAGTCAATGATCCAAACAATAATGATATTCTGCAATTTGTTTTTTTCACTTATGTAACAATTTGCTTGGTGATGAGTATTTAAATAGTTTCTAGTTTGTAACTAAGCACAAAAAGATAGTCCACTTATATCTGAAATACTTAACAATTGAGAGAACATGGGCTCACCATCCAAATCGAAGGAGCTCCTCCTGATTGTAAACTAGTGTGTCTCAGCAGAATGTCAGCTTCTATGCAGATTTTTGGGGGCTTGAGTACATTTGTAGGGTTCCTGGGAAGTGGAATGGCTGGGTTGAAGGTATGTGTGTTCAGAATTTTCATAGGTATTGCCAAATGGCCCTCTAAATCATCTTACCTATTTAAAATCCCACCAAAAGTATGTGAGAAACCCTCTTGCTCTACGCCCTCGCTAATACCGCATATTAACAATCAGTTTCATATTTGTCAATCACCTGGGCAAATAAACTGCACCTAATTTTTGTAAGGTTCACACTTCTTTGTTTGAGAAGGTGAGCACATTTTAATGTATTTATTGGCAATTTTTAATTCTTTTTCCTATTCATGACTAGTGTCAAATATTCTATTTTATTGGTTGTTTTCATGTTCTTTTTTCTTCATTTTTTAGAAGGGTAAGTAAGAAACAGTCTGCTTTTGCTCATCTGACAAAGAACTAAAAAGAGTGAATTAACATTGAGGGAACAAGGTTAGGTGAACAAATAATGAATGCAGGGAGGCGACGTGTCCGTTTTTAAAAAATATGTGTCATTTGGAATAAGTACCATATTTATGCAGTAAGAATAAGACTTTCAGAATATCATCCCTGTTTGTGACTTACTCCCTTTCTCCTCCTTCTGTCAAAGGGTTAATTCATTCATGTGTTTCCATTTATCACCATTACCTCTTCCCAACACTGTGGAGGACCCATTTATAATCGCAATAAAATGATGAAATATCTAGGAATAAATATAACAAGAAATATGTGCAAGTTTTATGAAAGAAACTTTAAAACCCTACTGAGGGTCATAAAGGAAGACTTAAGTAAAATAAAAAATGTCATTTATTCTTTCTAGCAAGATTCAGTAGTGAAAGCATAAAGATGTTTATTTTCCCCAAATCAATCTTTAAATTTAAAGCAATTTCCATTAAAATACCAACAGGATTTTTAAAAATTGCCACAGTTCATCAAAATTAAAGAGCTCACAATAGGCAGGGAAATTCTGAAAGAGAGAAGTAGGGGATGAAAGAGGGCAGGGGAAGCCCCTCCAAGTATCAAAGTATATTATTTTTTTAAAGGTTTTATTTTTAAGTAACCTCTTCACCCAACGTGGGGCTCGTACTTACCACCCCGACATCAAGGGTCGCATGTCCCACTGACTGAGCCAGCCAGTTACCCCTAAACTATATTTAGAAGTTGATAATAATTAAAATGTAAAAGTTTTGTACTGAGAAAAAAGGAAGAGAAAGAACAATGAGACACATTAGAATATATACGGAGACTTAGACTTTTGGCAAAAGTGTCTTTTCAGATCAGGGATAAACTGAATTGGGACAATTAACTACTTTTAGTTAAAAATGAAGCTGGATCTCAATCTCACTTCTTTAACAAAAATAAAATTCACCTGAATCGAAGATTAAAATGTTGGGGTGCCCGACTGGCTCAGTCAATAGAGCATGTGACTCTTGATCTCAGGGCTGTGGGTTCCAGCCCCATGTTGGCTGTGGAGATTATGTAAAAACAAAATCTTTGAAATAATAATAAATAAATACATAAAATAAAGATTAAAATGTTAAGGTAATTAAAAAGGCACCTACGCATGTTCTAGAACAGTGGTTCTCCAGGCACAGTGTGTGTGGCGATTTTTCCTCCCAGGGGACATTTGGCAATCTCTGGAAACATTTTTGGTGAGCTTAACTGGAGAGGAGGGGGATGCTACTGGCATCTAGTGGATAGAGGCCCGGGATGCCACTAAGCATTCTGCCGCGCCCGGCCAGACCGCAGTGAAAATTACCCTGCCCACAGAGCCTGGAGTGGTAAGGTTGACACAACCTGTTCTGGAAGAAGACATAAATATGATCTTGGGAGTGACGGAGGCCTCTCTGGTCAGGACATACAATCAAGAGACAGGAAAAGATATAAACAATTATAAACATTTTGTGTTTTCAAAGAACTTTTGTTTGAGGAAAAACACCTAAAACTTTCCAAAAGCAAAGAAAATGGGAAAAAGATACTTGCAGCCTATGTCAGGCATAAGACCAATTTATCTAACTTATGAAGAACTCCTACAGACCATAGGAAAGAAGAACTCTGTTTAAAAAGCTGGGCAACGGGGGCGCCTGGGTGGCTCAGTCGTTAAGCATCTGCCTTCGGCTCAGGTCATGATCTCAGGGTCCAGGGATCGAGCCCCGCATCGGGCGCCCTGCTCAGCAGGAAGCCTGCTTCTCCCTCTCCCACTCCCCCTGCTTGTGTTCCCTCTCTCGCTGTGTCTCTCTGTCAAATAAATAAAATCTTAAAAAATAAATAAATAGGGGCGCCTGGGTGGCTCAGTGGGTTAAGCGACTGCCTTCGGCTCAGGTCATGATCCTGGAGTCCCCGGATCGAGTCCCATATCGGGCTCCTTGCTTAGCAGGGGGTCTGCTTCTCCCTCTGATCCTCCCCCCTCTCATGTGCTCTCTCTCTCTCATTCTCTCTCTCAAATAAATAAATAAAATCTTAAAAAATAAATAAATAAATAAATAAATAAATAAAAAATAAAAAGCTGGGCAACATCTGTAGATAGGCAGTTCACCAAAAAAAAAAAAAAAAGGAATCCGAATTAAAAAACCATGGAAACCTTATGTAGCAGTCGTTACAACAAAAATAGTAAATTAGACAGATTAATAATATATATTGATAAGGTTAATAATATATATTGATAAGGTTTATAATATATTAAAGATTAATAATATATAGTGATAAGGTTTTTTAAAGCAAGGTACAGAACAATTATCCCTTTTGTGTAAAATATCTTATGCCTATAGTTTTTTGATTGAAACTCGAATATTAACCCAAGGAAATATTCACAATGGCTACTTTTGAAGGAAGAAAAAGAAGGGAATAAGATGCATAATAAAGGGGCTTTTTTTCATCTTGTACTTTTTTGGTACAAGCCTGAGAAGAGAGAGAGAGAGAGGCAAGTATCCCATCATATGTGGGTGCAGGGGGCCTACATAATTTTATTTTACCTTCACTTACTCCTTCTTCTGTGCTCTTCCTTTATGTAGGTCTAAGTTTCTGACCTGTATTATTTTCCTTTTCTCTTAAGAACTTCTTTTAACATTTCTTGTAAGGTATGTCTGCCATGATCATTTTTAATGACCAAATAATAGTCCATTGCAACTGGGGATATAATTTATGTACCAATCCCCATTTATTGGACATTGAGGTTTCATTCTGGTTTGAGTTAGAGGGGATTTTTGAAGATCCTATATAAAAATAAGCAGGGATCTAAAACAGGAGTTTGAAATTGTATTTGGGGCCTTTAAGTCTGGCTCTGCGGGCCAGGAGCCATGGGTGGTTAATCATTAGCAAGTGCGAATAACCCCCAGTGACACCCTGGGAGCTCATTATTCATTGCCTTTTTCAGGACACAATAACAAAGGCTGTCAAACCATTTACATTATTGAATTGGATGACCAAATTTAGAAAGGTTAACCCCGATGCAGGTAATTTTTATAGAAAATTTGGCCAAGTATTCCAACATGTAAAAATAGGGCAAGATGCTCTCCCACAAAACAAATTTATACATGCTATCAATGTACGGAGGGAGTCAGCATATCCCCTGAAAGGCCTGGAACATTTAAGTAAAGGCTTTCTCTTCTCCTGGCATATTTGTGAAAGCGAACAATCTGTTATCTCCTGAAATGTTTCAGCAGGCCTCCACAGGATGTCATGAAAAAGCCAAAACAACTCTCCCATATTACCTTAAAAGGCAGGAAAACATCATCATGTCCAAGCTACTTGGATATCCTTTATTTTTAAAACTTAGATATATTTTATTTTATTTTTCCAACCCGTTTTGGGAGCTGTCCTCAGCCACACATTTACAGAGTAGATGATCAGGGCTCCTCTTCAAGGGTGAAATAAATGTTTGAGTCAGTCCCTATTTTTCTCTCCCCTTCTGCTTGTGCTTGGCAACAATCCACACCCATATGTACTAGTCCCGAATACATTTTTTTAAAAGACCTTAAAAATAGCCAGGTGACCTCAAAAACAAAGACTCTGTCATGCCTAGAATGTCTTTCTTTGTTTTGCTTTTTTACTTTTTATTACGGAAAAATTTAAATATCTAATATGGAGATCCTAGTATAATGAATCCCCACATACCCATCACCTAGATGCAACAGTTACCAACCCAACGCCACTCTGGCTTCATATTCACACACTCCCTTTTCTCCTGTATTATTTTGAAGCAAATACCAGACATCATATTATTTCTGGATAAGCTCTTACAGTTAATATTCTGGCTGGTAACTCTTTATTCCCTAGTTTAAGTGGTCTGTTTACTAATGGGGCTGAGAAGAAGTCCCAGAATGATGCCCTATTGTATTTTCCTTTCTAGCTATTTCTGTTGCTATGACTAAACATTTTCTTCTTGCCAGGGAGAACAATTATATTTTATTTTATTTTTTTAAAGATTTTATTTATTTATTTGAGAGAGAGAGAATGAGAGAGAGCGAGTACATGAGAGGGGGGAGGGTCAGAGGGAGAAGCAGACTCCCAGCTGAGCAGGGAGCCCGATGCGGGACTCGATCCAGGGACTCGATCCAGGGACTCCAGGATCATGACCTGAGCCGAAGGCAGTCGCTTAACCAACTGAGCCACCCAGGCGCCCGAGAACAATTATATTTTATCTGTAGATGGCATTTTAAGGCTTTTAGTTCTCCTAGCCTCTTTTAGACCAATAATAGAGGTAAATTTTCTTTTTTGGACAGTTCTATCTTCAAACAGTTATTTCCATTTCTCCTATTTGAACAGTCAGACCATTTGTCCTGATTTTTTTTGGTTCAGGCAACATACTCACCAAATCAGTATCTCACTTTGAGATCTCTAGAACTACTGTTTTACTTTACTGGCCCTAAAGAAATAAATTACTTTTTTTTTTTTAAGATTTTATTTATTTATTTGACAGAGAGAGACACAGCAAGAGAGGGAACACAAGCAGGGGGGAGTGGGAGAGAGAGAAGCAGACTCCCCGCGGAGCAGTGAGCCCGATGCGGGGCTCGATCCCAGGACCCTGGGATCACGACCTGAGCTGAAGGCAGACGCCCAATGACTGAGCCACCCAGGTGCCCCAAGAAATAAATTACTTTTAAAAATTAATGGCTACAAATGTGTTTAAGGGCAATTATTTCCTCCTTGGGCATTGTGTGTGTGTGTGTGTGTGTGTGTGTGTGTGTGTGTGACAAGAATAGGAAGATGGGGGAGGAAAGTCTAGAAAGATTTGATACATCTAGTGTGGAGTTGTTTTCAGCCAGGACAGCCAGATGGTAACATGAAAACACACACAGGCCTATTCCACAGTGTAGAAACATGACATTCTGACCATAAAGTTTGAAAAAAGTAGAATTTCAGATAGCTAAACTGTTTTTACTTCCTCCCTCCCTTTCTCCTTTGCTTCCTTCCTTCTCTCTCTGTCTGTCTCATAATTCTTGGATACATTATCCCTCACTGGAAATCAGAAATCTG
Source organism: Leptonychotes weddellii (assembly GCF_054177405.1). Lineage (NCBI taxonomy): Eukaryota > Metazoa > Chordata > Mammalia > Carnivora > Phocidae > Leptonychotes > Leptonychotes weddellii. The sequence continues at coordinate 48,189,179 of NC_138381.1, read as the reverse complement.
TGATTTTTTCTAAATATTTTGTACTTCGCAAGAATCCCATTTAGTTTTATTTTATTTATTTATTTATTTTAAAGATTTTATTTATTTGACAGAGACACAGCAAGAGAGGGAACACAAGCAGGGGGAGTGGTGGAGGGAGAAGCAGGCTTCCCGCCAAGCAGGGAGCCCGATGCGGGGCTCGAGCAGGAACTGAGCCGAAGGCAGATGCTTAACGACTGAGCCACCCAGGCGCCCCTATTTATTTATTTTTAAATTTTAAGTCAGACCCACGCCCCAATGTGGGGCTCAAACTCACAGCCCTGAGATGAAGAGTCACATGCTCTACGGACTGAGCCAGCCAGGCGCCCCTTAGTTTTAAAAACTAAACAAAACAACTGTTTCAAAAAAGGGTCTAGATTTCTTGAATTAGGTTCACTTTGTTTTCATCTAATAAAATCATATGTTCATCTATCAGCTTCTTTATGGGAAAGAATATAGAAAAAGCCTACACAAAGTTCTACTTCATCAGTCACTTGTCACTTCTTATTTGTTTGATTGCAAAGTGCATTTTCCAAACGGATTAATGATTCTGTAAGCACAGTGCTTTGCCTTCTGTCGACATTCTGTTGAGCCTCCGAGAATTCTTGAGATCCCCCACCCCCACCCCCAGTCTGAGATACACGCCCTTCTTTGTAGCTTTGAAATCCAATTCACAAAATAAAGTCCTCATTTTTCATACTAATGATATTTAGGAAAAGTTTCCTCTCCAATACAACTTAAATGTACACTTGCTTTCCCCATTTCTCCAAAATACATATCTTATTTTTTAAATTGTAACTTGCATGAAAAATGCAAAAAACCCTCTAATCCAGGGAAAATAATAAGACAAATTTAGTTTGTTGGACTTCAAGCTGTGAAAAGAAGGTTTAACGAAGTTACTGTTAAGGAATCCTTATCTGGTAACAGGTGGTCTAAGCTGGGAAAAAAAAAGCTTACAATGCTGGAATGGGAAGTTGACATTCATTCCTCATCGATTAGCTGATTAGCTGTAAGATTAGAGCCTCACCTCCGCCCCCACCGCCGGCCACTCGCACAGAGCAGTTTTCCCAGCTATGGATTGTTCTTGAGAAATAAAGCCAAGAAAGTTTGGAGGACTTTCAAGAGTTTGTACTCTTTCTTCTAGGTTAATGAAATTGAAGATTTATTTTCTTTTAGCTGGGGGCCTCTGGACCTACACTCTAAACTTCATCCACTCCAGACACAATTTCAATGTCCATAGAAACAAAACAAAAATAAAATTGTGTACTTCTAGGATTCAGCTTTATCTGTTGCATCAAGTCTGTCACCCTCAATGTAAAATAACGCCTATGTCCAAGTTGTGAGAGTATGCCTCCCCTCTCTCTGCAGGTTTTCTTTCTTTCTTTCTTTCTTTTTTTTTAAGACTTTATTTATTTGAGAGAGAGAGAGCATGAGCAGGGGGAGGGGGAGGAAGAGGGAGAGGGAGAAACAGACTCCCCGCTGAGCAAGGAGCCTGATGCAGGACTAGATGCCAGGACCTGGGATCAGGACCTGAGCCAAAGGCAGACACTTAACCGACTGAGCCACCCAGGGGCCCTCTTGCAGGTTTTCTGCAGTGAGCTTGGACTGACTTACTTTTATCATCATAAAAACCAGTAGGTGTTATTTTTTTTAGTTAAAGAGAAGACCTTGGCCTCAGGTTCTAGGTACAATGAGAGGTTCTGCATGAATGAAATAGTGATATTAAGTCACTTGGCAAACATTGACAAATATTCTTGAGTGCTTACTCTGTGTACAGTGTGAAGCTGGTTGGTGTGAAAATTAAGTAAACAAAGAACAATAGATGAATGTGCCCAGGAGTTCAAAGGAGGAGAAAAGATGAGTAGTTGAGTGAATTTCAAAAGCTGAAGAAAGTAGGACTGGCAAGGATTTGAGGAAAAGGAAGCCTCGTGTTCAAAGCTGGTGAGAGAACAACTCACCAATGTATATTTAAAGTCTTGAAAATGGGGGCGCCTGGGTGGCTCAGTCGTTATGCATCTGCCTTTGGCTCAGGTCACGATCTCAGGGTCCTGGGATTGAGCCCCACATCAGACTTCCTGCTCAGCGGGAAGCCTGCTTCTCTCCCTCCCACTTCCCCTGCTTGTGTTCCCTCTCTCGCAGTCTCTCTCTCTGTCAAATAAATAAAATCTTTAAAAATAAATAAATAAAGTCTTGAAAATGGGTGCACTCTTTGGAGGATTCATTGTAAGGTTCGGTGGTCTAATTTGGCAGATACATGGAAGGTAAACCTCAAAACATATATTGAGGTCAAACTACTAGGCTGAGGTGGGGTACGGGGCCTTATTCTGTAGGAAATGGTGACTATTTGGCAACACTTTTGGAGGACAGAGTTTGCCATTTTCTCCAGAATGAATTAGGGGCAAAGAGTCTGGTTAAAGGGGTTTTAAAAAATTGAAGGCTCGGAAAAAAGAAAAAAAAATGGAAAGCCTGAAATGTCATTGTAGCTGTGAAAAGGGAAATGATTTTTTTCACTTGGTCCTCGAAGTTTCTAAAAAATAAGGCAGGATTTATGATGCCTTGATATTTGATGCTGTACAGGCAATTACTACAAACACTTCAAGTATAGAAAACACTTTACCATTGTTGATACTATAAAAAAATAATGAGTAACCTAGATGAGAACATGGGCCTACTTCAGACCAGGCCAGTGCCCGAATTCAGACTGCAGAAGTCAGCAATTTCACTTTGCTTTAATTTTCCTGTTCACACAGCAGAGGTCAAAGGGTGCAACAGGCAAAGGCTTGCAAAATGCTTGGTTTCTTGGTCACCATCCTTGGGATGCCTACAAATAGGCTGTTGGCTCATTACTGCAGTGACTGAGATTACTTCCTGAGCCAGCTCATAACTATTATTTAAATAGGCCATTTCTTACTGTGATTGGCAAGATGTTACGAGATCTCTGGTCTGGAAGGAGGCTGTTCCTTAAAGGTTTTGTTGAATGAATCTGCAATTTGTAATCAGCTCTGGGGAAGGAGCACTGGTGTTGTGGGGTTAAAATAGAAATCTGTGGCTGTCAACCCTCATTTACTTTTTTGTATGTGTGGTAAATTCTACATAATGTAAAATGGTACATGGTACATTTTTAAGTGTAGAATTCCATGGCATTAAGTAACTTCACGATGTTGGGCAACCATCACCAGCACTAGAACCTTTCTCATGACCCTAATGGAAAGTCTATACCCACTCAACACTAACTCCCCGTTCCTCCCTCTCCCCAGCCCCGAGCAACCTCTCTGCTACTTTCTGTCTCTATGACTTTACTACTCTGGATCCCTCAGATAAGTTAAATCACACAATATTTGTGCTTTTGTGGCTGGCTTATTCCACATAGCATAATGTCTTTAAGGTCCATCCATGTTAGAGCATGTGTCTGAATTTCCTTACTTTCTCATTTACTTTTGTTTTGTGATTTTTTATTTTAACATACTTTTGACTTTATAAAAAAGTGGTAAGAATAGTACAAAGAACTCCCATATACTCTTCACCACCCAGATTCTTCAGGTTTGGTTCATTATTTTACACACACACACATACACACACACACATACAATCATTTCCCACAGATATGTCCCTTTTTTCTTGAATCGGTTGAGAATAAGTTGCAGATATTTGTCCCTTGAGCTCCAAATACTTCAGTGTGTATTTCCTAAGAACAAGGACATCCCCTTACATAATACAATGATCAAATTTAGGAAACTAGGGCACCTGGGTGGCTCAGTTGGTTAAGCAACTGCCTTCGGCTCAGGTCATGATCCTGGAGTCCCGGGATCGAGTCCCGCATCGGGCTCCCTGCTCAGCGGGGAGTCTGCTTCTCCCTCTGACCTTCCTCCTTCTCATGCTCTCTGTCTCTCATTCTCTCTCTCTCAAATAAATAAATAAAATCTTTAAAAAAAAAAAATTTAGGAAACTAACGGGGCACCTGGGTGGCTCAGTTGGGTGGCCGCCTCTTGGTTCTGACTCCAGTTGTGATCTCGGGGTCCTGGGATCGAGCACCCCATCAGGCTCTGCACTCAGCGGGGAATCTGCTTGAGGATTCTCTCTCCCTCTGCCCCTCCCTCCTGCTCAAGCTCTCTCTCTCTCTCTCAAATGAGTAAGTGGGTCTTTAAAAAAAATTTAGGAAACTGACATTGATATAATGCTATTACCCCAAATATGAACCAGATTCATATTTTGCTAGTTGTCAAATAATGTTTTTCATAAGAAAACAAAAATTTCTAGGCTAAGACCCAATCTAGAATCACAAGCTGTATTTAGTCAGTGTATCTCTTCAGTCTCCTTTCATCTGGAACAGATGGTCTTTGTCACTCATAACCTTGCCATTTTTGAAGAGTAAAGTCCTGTTATTTTATAGCAATACACTCACTCTGGCATTGTCTTACGTTTCTTCATAATTAGGTCGCGGCTGTGCATTTTTGACAGATCACAAAAGTGACAGTATGCCCTTCTCAGTACATTGTATTAGGTGGCACTTGATTTCAGTGTTGACTTGTCCCCTTACTGGTAATATTGACTTTAATTACTTGGTTAAGGTGGTGTCCAATCCATTGTGATTCTAGCTTGAATCAAATATTACTATAATATTTACCTTTTTTTTTTTTTTAAATTTTACTTATTCATTTAAGAGAGAGACCGCTAGAGCACAAGCAGGGGAGAGGCAGAGGCAAAGGGAGAGGGAAAAGCAGACTCCCTGCTGAGCAGGGAGCCCAACGCAGGACTCGATTCCAGGACCCTGGGATCATGACCTGAGCTGAAGGCAAATGCCTAACCGACTGAGCTGCCTGGGCGCCCTCATATTTACCACTTTCTAACACCATTTCTTTTGCATTTATTTGTTGGCATCTACTATTGTTGGCATCCTACTACTGTTCTACTAAGAGCTTTTCCTTCCCCATTTGTTTGCTTGTTTATATCAGTATAGATTTGTGGAATCCTTCTATTCAGTAAGCTATAACTGATCACTATTATTTATTTTTATGCTCAAATTGTCTCACATTTGGCCAGTGGGAGCTCTTCAAACTGACTCCCATATCCTTTTGGCTTGACTGTCATTTTTTGAGGACTTTCTATTTTCTGGTATGGGAAAATATTCCAGACTCATACTGATTTTTCCCTTCCCAGCCCTGGAATCAATTATTTCTCCAAGAAATGCTGGTTATTTTCAGTAGAGTTAGAAATCAAGACTTGGGCTCTAGGTGTGCTTATAACTACTGGAGTATCATTACTTTTAGGACCTAGCAGAGAGGGGAGAGGTGGGCATGTGCATATACACACACACACACCTGTATCCGTATGCTGAAAACCATGAATTCATGGTTTCAATCCAACACCACAAGACCTATTTCAGTCTTCCTGGTTTTCATAGTTGTAACTTTCTTCTCTGATGGGGAGAAACCTGTGTCCCCTTAGTCTCAAGCAATTAGCACATGTTCAATTCTAGAATATATCAACCACACCTCTGCAAAGAACAAACCTACTATTATAATTCAATATTTTTTTTCTTTAGTCTGAGGGTATAAGGTCAAAATACTATGTTCAAAAGTTACTTGAGTTAGTTCTTTATTCCATCCTCTTCAACATGACTGTTATTCTTTTGAAATACATTTAGGTTTATTTTTAAATTTTTTATTTTATGGTTGCCCCACATTCTTTTGATTTTGTCATTATTTTTTTATATTTAAAACAGTAGCATAGGGGCACCTGGGTGGCTCAGTCAGTTAAACATCTGCCTTCGGCTCAGGTCATGATCCCAGCGTCCTGGGATCGAGTCCTACATCAGGCGCCCTGCTCAGCGGGGAGTCTGCTTCTCCTTCTCCCTCTTCCACTCCCCTTGCTCGTGCTCTCTCTGTCAAAATAAATAAATAAAATCTTAAAAAAACCCAAACAAACAAACAAAAAAACAGTAGCATGGTGCCAGAGTCAATACTAAGTGTAAGGTTTACCTAAAGAAGGGTCAGTCCTGTAGGTTCCTCCCACCATGTAGGTAACCTCTCTAGGTAACCAAGATTATTAGTTTCTAGTGTTTCCTTCCTCTGTTTCTTTTTGCAAAAAAATAAGTCAATATATGTATATTTCTTTATTATATGATAGTACACTATAGATCATCAATTCTCAAACTTTGTAATCTCTGGGTCTCTTCACACTATTAAAAATTACTGAAGAAGCAAAGAGCTTTTGTTTATGTGGGTGAAATCCATTATATTTACTGTATTAGAAATTAAAACTGAGAAATTGTAAAAACATTTATTTACTAGTTCAATTAAAATGAACAATAATAAACTCCTGAAATGTAAACATATTATAGTTTTGTGAAAAATGACTCCACTTTCTCAAATAAAAAAATAGAAAGAAGATGGCATTGTTTTACATTTTTTGCAAATCTCTTTAATGTCTGCCTTAATAGAACACAGCTGGATTCTGTTTCTGCTTCTTCAAGTGATCTCCTGCAATATATTGTTTTGGTAGTAGCATGTAAAGAAAAGCTAGCCTCAAATAGAGTTGTCTTTGGAAAAGAGTATTTTAACAGTCTTTCCAGGTTTTGTGCATCTTCTTTGATATTACTTTAAAACACAATAGTGATAGTTTCTTAAAAGTTAGTTGCCATGTGGAATCTGAAGCCATATCAACAAACTTTATTTATTTATTTATTTATTTATTTATTTATTTGAGAGAGAGAGAGCACATGAAAGGGGGTAGAGGGTCAGAGGGAGAAGCAGACTCCCCGCCGAGCAGGGAGCCTGATGCGGGACTCGATCCCAGGACTCCAGGATCATGACCTGAGCTGAAGGCAGTCGCCCAACCAATTGAGCCACCCAGGCGCCCATATCAACAAACTTTTAAAAATTCTATTGCATTAAAATCTATTGATCTACTTTATACCTTGATAGTATTTTTTAACCATGCATGATTTTGTACCATCATGTTTTGGTCATTTGGAAAATTATGGTTAAGTATATGGATCTCCCAATGTTGATACATTGTATTGTACAGTATCAAAAATTGTTTGATTTAATATCATCTCTGAACCCATCAGAAAAGTCTTTAAGCTGAAATCAGCTGAAAACCCCATAGTAGTGGATGGGATTTTTCCAAAATTCTAATTTTGACTTGAAAGTTTGAATTTTACCACTAGTAACATATACTATCAGTTGTTTTGCTTGAAGCAATAGGCTCACTTCAGTCATAGCTAAGAAAAAAAAAAACTGTCAAATACCCATGTCTGAATAACAATAGTTTGTCTATCATCTGTTCTTTGAAGTAGAAATGGTGTTCCATGAAAAAGTGGCTAGTTCAGCTTGTAACTCAAACAACAGCAGACATACTTTTCCTTGAGATAACCATCATACTCTGTGTGCATCAGAAGTGATTCATATATACTTCCCATTTAGTCACATAGAAAATTGAAAAGACATGTCCTTAGGGTCAAGTTTCAATAATATTACCAATTTTTATTGCTTCATCAAGGTGAAATTGTGCCCCCCACCAAGAGTACATTGCAGTAAGTGCACTTGTCACAAACTTGATTTGTGGTGGCCCCAACAGTTTTACCCTCATTGTTTTTGCACCATCAGTGAGATGCCAACATAGTGAAAAAAGACAAATGATGACTTAGTAAGTAGTATTAGGAAAATAGTTTTGATTTTACAGAGAGTCTCAGGGACTCTCAGGTTGTGGACCACATTTTAAGAACTACCTTAGATATTTTTTTGTACTTTCCTTTTTTCACTTAAGAAATATATTCTGGAAATCACTCCATATCAGTTTATAGAGATCAACTTTCCTACTTTTTTTTTTTTTTTTAATACTTCCATAGTACTCCATTGTATAGATGCACCATACTTAAATTACTTTCTTATGTTTGGACATTTAGACTGCAGTTACAAACAATTTTGCAGTGAACAATCTCGTGCATATGTATTTTCATAGTATTGAAGATGTATCCTGAGGACAACTTCCTAGAAGTGCAATTGCTGTGTCAAAAATAAACACGTGTGGTTTTGGGTTAAATGTTGCCAAATTCCACTTCACAATGCAAATTTGCATTTCTACCAGCAATGAATAGGAGTTCCTGTTTCTTTACACCTTATAACAAAGTATAATGCATAAGATAGAAACATAAATTAATCATATATTAGACCCATAGGTTATCTGTGAAGCTGACACCAACTTTTCTGAGAACTTTCTTCTCTAATACCAGTCTATGGGATGACTGATTTCAGTAGACCCTAGCCAAAGCTGGGCCAGATTCCCTATCCTGGGAACTCTGGAATTAGAAAGGAGGTCCCATTCTGTCTCTGTTAGGAAATGATGTAAAGCTGGGGCCAGTTCAATTATATTGGGTCATATGCCAACCAATGTAGAGAATATCTGCTCTGTAGAAGCAGAGATGAGAATTACCCCATTTCCTGATATCTTCTCTAATTCCTGTTTTAGATCCTGCAAGGGTTAGTTTAACTTCCAGCTCTTGGATTATAGTAGAGACTTGTTACATGTTATTACTCTCAGATACTCTTCGTATTATTACTGATTGGCTGTTTATAATAAAAAGAATCACAATTGAGAAAAAGAGTTACAATGTAATAAGATATGATACTTGATCATAAACCTGCATTAATTAGGTTATAAGCTTTAGTTGCTTTAACAAAGACCCAAATAAATAGGAAAGAACTTTCTTTCTGTGTCAGTCTGAATATAAGCACTCCAGGGCTAATACGGCAGCTCTGAGGTGCTGAGGGTCACACGCCTTCTATTTTGTTGTTCTACCATGGCTGCTCTTGTTTTTGTTTTGTTTTTCTTTTAAAAATGTATTTATTTATTTTAGAGAGAGAGAGCGCACATGCAAGAGACCATGAGTGGTGGGAGGGGCAGAGGGAGAGGGATAGAGAGAAATCTCCAGCAGACTCCTCACTAAGCAAGAAGCCCAACATGGCTTGATCCCAGGACCCTGAGATCATGACCTGAGCCAAAATTAAGAGTCAGATGCTCAACCAACTGAGCCATCCAGGTACCCCTGTGGCTGCTCTCTCATAATCTAAGATGCCTGCTTTAGCTCTTGCTACCTATCAACTTTTCAGACACTAGAGAGAGAGAAAGGAACAGGGCAGGCATGCCTATTTCTTTTAATAGCTTAAGAATATATGATATATATGAATTCTCACATCCCATTAACTAGAACCAAGTCACATAGTCAAACCTAGCTGCTAAGGAGGTTGAGGAATATAGCCTTTGGCTGAATGGCCAGGTGCTAATCTAAAATTTGATAATTCTATTGCTAGAGGAAGAGGGGAAAATGCATACAGTCCCAGCTACAACCCACCCCCTGATCAGCCAATTATATATGCTCAGGCTTCTTCCTACATATAAAACACACTTTGTTCCCTGTTCAAGTGAAACAACACAAATTTCCATCTGACCACTTCATTCAGTTCAAAATCTAGGATCTCTGTGACATACATTCCCCCATCAGGACACTCTGTGACTCTTTTCATGTGAGCATCTTCTGAAAAACAAGTTACCTGTGCCACTCACCAAAAACAATGGTGAATTAGGAATGGGATCATAAGAATCCTCTTTCAGAAAAAGAGGGAAAGAGCAATCATTGAACTAAGGCAATGGTGTAATGCTTGCTAAGGTGAAAGGCTCCCTACCCTGGCAATAAAGTGTGTTTCCCCATTAGACCCCAGCTCTGCCAGGCAGTCTCCTTCATCACCCTCTGTGGTTTTCGGCTTTGCCTCTGGAGGGTTCTTCAATCAATTATCCTTCATAGCCACATCTGAAGTGGTATTGAAGGGTATGCTCCTGCATGGGTTCAGTTGTGGGGGCCCTGGGGATTGCTTTAGGGGTTGAAGAATTCTAAGTTCTTGAAGATCAGTCTTGTGGATTCTTAACATATTATTTCTGGTATATTTCCTTCCGTTCAACTCCTTGGTCAAGTAACCACAACCATACATAGTGTCTGGAAAGCCTGAAGAGCCTCCTTTTACTCACTAGCTGGTACATGGCTCATATCCACACTCAAAATATCATGAAGAATAACCTGATGCCATGGAAGCAACTGGCTTAGGTTGGAAAGCAACCAGACTTTATTAATCTGGCTGGCTCCTGTTGACTGGTAAAGAGCACATGAGAAAGGTTTTACCAAACATCCTTAGGGGAAATGTATTCCATTTCACTCTCCTTTCAAACCTGACTAACTCTTGCCTGGACTCATTCCTCTCATAGGACTTAGCTAAAGACAGAAAAAAACAATCAATATACATAAACATTCTGACTTTCCTCAAACACTTCTCCTAGAGCTATGAGCCTGACTGGCATGAGTACTGCCTTCCAAGATGTTGGAGGAGATAATCTGTCTGAAATTAATATAGCTACTGCCACTTTCTCTTGGTCGGTGTTAACGTGGTATATCTTTATCTCTTTACTTTTAATCTGTCTTTATATTTAATCTTGTAGACAACATATTGCTGGGTCTTGTTATTTTTATCCACTCTGATAGGCCCTGTCTTTTAATTGGTATATTTAGACCATTCACATTTGAAGTAATTATTGATATACCTGGATTAATATATGCCATATTTATGACTGTTTTTACTCACTGTTCTTGTTCTTTGTTTTTGTATGTCCATGGGTTGTTTTGTTTTGTTTTGTGGGGTCTTCCATTCTTTTTCTGAGTTCTCTGTTTTTAATTGAGCATTTTGTATGATTCATTTTTTCTCTCCTCTCTTAGTGTATCAATTATACTTCTTTTTTTTTTTTAAAGATTTTATTTATTTATTTGAGACAGAGAGAATGAGAGAGACAGAGAGCACATGACAGGGGGAAGGGTCAGAGGGAGAAGCAGGCTCCCTGCCGAGCAGGGAGCCCGATGCGGGACTCGATCCCGGGACTCCAGGATCATGACCTGAGCCGAAGGCAGTCGCTTAACCAACTGAGCCACCCAGGC
>NC_138381.1:48083288-48178083 GCF_054177405.1 Leptonychotes weddellii | reverse complement strand
TATACTTCTTTAAAAGCTTTTTTTTTTAGTCATTGCCTTAGAGTTTGCAATATACACTTACAACTAATTTAAGTCCACTTAACATTATAGCACTTCATGGGTAGTGCATGTACTGTGTTAACAGGATATCTCTAATTCCTCCCTCCCATCCCTTATGATATTGTTGTCATACAATTTACTTATCCATAAGCTAGAATTGTACTATATATCATTGCTCTTATTATTCTGAACTGTTATCTGTTAGATCGGTTAAGAATTAAAAAAAATAATTTTATTTTACCTTCATTTCTCAATGCTTCATTTCTCAGACTCTCTTTCTTTATGTAGATCAGATTTTCTGACCTTTATCATTTTCCTTCTCTCTAAAGAACTTCTTTCAACATTTCTTACAAGGCAGGTCTATTAGAGAAAAATTCTCTCAATTTTTGCTTGTCTGAGAAAGTATTTCTCCTTCACTTTCTTTTTTTTTAAGATTTTATTTATTTATTTGTCAGAGAGAGAGAGCACACACAAGCAGGGGGAGTGGCAGGCAGAGGGAGAGGGAGAAGCAGGCTTTCAGCTGAGCAGGGAGCCCGATGCGGGACTCAGTTCCAGAACCCTGGGATCATGACCTGAGCCGAAGGCAGCAGCTTAGCCGACTGAGCCACCCAGGCATCCCTCTCCTTCACTTTTGAAAGATAATTTTATTGGATGCAGAATTCTGGGTTGCTGGCTTTTTCTTTTATTGCTTTAAATATTTTACTCCCAAAAAATAAAAAATAAAAATAAATAAATATTTTACTCCACTCTCTTCTTGCTTGCACGGTTTCTGAAGAAAAGGCCAATGTAATTCTTATTCTTGTTCCTTTATAGATAAGGTGTTTTTTTCTCCCGTCTCTGGTTTCTTTCAAGATTTGCTCCTTGTCTCAGATTCTCAGCAGTTTGAATATAATATGCCTATGTATACATTTTTTGTTACTTATCCTGCGTGGTATTCTCCGAGCTTCCTGAATCTGTGGTTTTGTATCTCATAAATTTTGGAAAATTCTCAGGTATGATTATTTTAAGTCTTTCTTCTGTTTTTTTTTTTCTTTCTTTTCCTTCAGGTATTGCAGTCCCTATATGTTACACCTTTTGTAATTGTCCCACAGTATTTGGATATTCTGTTCCATCTTGTTCATTCTTTTCTTCTCTTTGATTTTGAGTTTGGGAAGTTTCTACTCACATATCTTCAAGCTCACTGATTCTTTTTTCATGGGTAGTCTATTGATGAGCCCACAAAGGCATTCTACATTTCTGCCACAGGTTTTGATTTCTAACATTTCCTTTTGATTCTTAGAGTTTCCATCTCTTTGCTCTTACTTATCACCCAGCTGTTATGTTGTCCATCTTCTGCATTAGACTCCTTGACATATTATTCATAGTTATTTAAAATTCCTGGTCTGATTATTTCAAAATCTCTGCCAAATCTAGTAGTCCCATTAAAAAAAAAAAGTAAAAGTAAAAAGAAACAGGTAAAATTAAATTTTTTTTGAGGATGGAGGGGCAGAGGGAAAGGGAGAGAGAGTCTCAAGCCACCCAAGCACCTCTAAATTTAACTTTAATAATATATTTTTACTTGAAGCACCTGAGTGGCTCAGTCAGTTAAGCGTCTGACTCTTGATTTTGGCTAAGGTCATGATCTCAGGGTCATGGGATCAAGCCCTGCATGGGGCTCCATGCTCAGCAGGGAGTCTGCTGGAGATTCTCTCTCCCTCTCCATCTGCCCCTCCCCCCACTCACGCACTCTCTCTAAAAAAATAAATCAATAAATCTTTTAAAAAATGTATTTTTACTTAACCTAATATATCCAAAATGTTATCATTCAACATGTAATCAGTATAAAAATCTTTGGATATTTAATATTTTTCTGTACTAGGTCTTTGAACCTCCATGCGTATTATTACTTATTTTTTTAAGATTTCATTTTTAAGCAATCTCTGCACCCAACATGGGGCTTGAACTTACAACCCCAAGATCAAGTCTCATGCTCTACTGACTGAGCCAGCCAGACACGCCCTCAGTGTGTATTATTAAGTTATAGCACATCTCAATTAGGAATAGTCATATATGGCTGGTGGCTACCATGCTGGATGGCTCAGATACAAGAAATCTCTATTTCTGATTCTTACAGTCTGAAACCACCAATTCTGTGATGAGATTAATTTTATAAAAATTATGGTAAAAAACATATAACACAAAAATTTACTATCTTAACCATTTTAAATATATAGGTCAGTGGTGTTAAGTATACCAACATTGTGCAACCAGTCTCCAGACCTCTTTTCTCGTTGCAAAACTGAAGCTTTGTACCCATTAAACAACAATTCCCTGTTTCCCTCTTCCCCCAACCCCTGGTAACCACCATTCTACTTCCTGTTTCTATGAATTTGTCTACTTTAGATACCTCATACAAATGGAGTCATACAGTACGTGTCTCAGAAGTGGGATTGCTCGATCATATGGTGTTTTATTTTTACTAATTTTTTGAGGAACCGCCATACTGTTTCCCATAGCAGCTGCATTTCCACTAATAGCACGCAAAGGTTCCAATTTCTCCATATCCTTACCAATACTTTAATTTCCTGTTTTGTTTTATTTTTTAATTTTTAATATTAGCTATCCTACTATTAGTGGGTAGAATGTGGTATGAGGTGATACCTCATTGTGATTTTCATTTGCATTCTCTATGTTTTTTTCTTTCTTTTTTTTTTTCTAAGATTTTATTTATTTATTTGACAGGGAGAGACACAGCGAGAGAGGGAACACAAGCAGGGGGAGTGGGAGAGGGAGAAGCAGGCTTCCCACTGAGCAGGGAGCCCGATGCGGAGCTCGATCCCAGGACCCCGAGATCATGACCTGAGCCAAAGGCAGACGCTTAACGACTGAGCCACCCAGGCGCCCCTGTTTTTTTCTTTTTTAAGTAGGTTCCACGCCCAATGTGGTGCTTGAATTCATGACACTGAGATTGTGAGTTGCGTGCTCTACCGACTGAGCCAGATAGGTGTCCTTCCATTCTCTAATGATTAGTGATGTTAAGCAAGTTTTCATATGTTTTTTGGCCATTTGCATATCATCTTTAGAGAAATGTCTATTCTAGTCATTTGCCCTTTTTTTAAATAGAGTTTTTTGTTGTTATTGAGTTGGAGACTTCTTTTTATATGCAGTGAATACAATCAGATGCACTTAGGGTAATCTCAGGTGGAAACTGGAAGTCATTATGTGGATTACTAGTGTTATGTATTGTATTTAGCAATACATAAGGTGGACATAAAGGAAGAAGAATCAAAGAAAGGATACAAACAAACCAACAACAACAACAACAAAAACAATGTGGAAAGCACTCTTCTGACCTAATACAAACATGGCCCTCCATGTGGCATATGACTTGAAGTTCTGGTTGCCAAAGGTCAATGAAGAGATAATTAAGCTCAGTAAGGCCCAGAGATCTTTGGAATGGGGAACCAACTAAAGCAGAAGTACAATCTGGTCACCATTTTCATCAATATTTCCCTATAGCACTTTAAGTATTTAAGACATCTTGTTATACATTTTGTTATTTAATCTAATTTTGTTTTTTTTTCCAAATGGTTATCCAGTTCTCAGCATCACCGATTGAATAATTCATTCTGTCATCCGTCCTAATTTGAAAAGCTACCTTTTTTTTTTTTATATGCTTAAATCTTAAATGAATTTGAACCTGTTTCTGGTTTACCTGGTCTACTCCATTATTTTATTTATTCTTGTACCACAGTATTACAGTATTTTAACTATTGTAGCCTTAAACTATCTGGGGGAAGTGTTTATTAATTGATTTCCAGTATTAATTCCTCCTTCTTCATTATAGTAATGATTCCTTACCCTCAAATTTAGCAGAACATGTATCTGTGGCTGGGAGCTACAGATCACAGCCTGCCTTGCAGACTGGTGTGGTCATGTGACCAGGATGAAGCCCATAGTGAATGGAAATGACATGTGCAACTTCCAGGTCATCTCCTTATAGACAAATCTACTTGTCCTGGACTCTCCTGTGGGCTAGAATATGGATGTGGAGATTAGCCAGCTTCTACCAAGTGGAAAGGATAAAAACCCAGGTAACAGCAGCACGAGGTGAAAGAAATCTAGCTCCTGAATAACTGTGGAATACAGCTTCATCACAACACTGCAGCACTCATTTTGAGATAGTTTGGGGAGAGTTAAGAACTCTTCTATCTTATTTGAGCCCTACAGTTTGTGTCTTTTTGCCAAAACCTAATTAACAAATGGCTGTTAAGAATAACTTTTTTTCCTATTCTGAATGTAATGTATGTCAACTGTAGAAAATTCAGAATTCAGTGAGCAAAAAGAAGAAATACACCATATTTCTTCATAATTACACAATGACACAAGTATTACAAAATTTAACATTTGAGGGTATATATTTCTGTTTTCTGTGGTGATTTCTTTTTTTTTTTTTTTTTAAAGATTTTATTTATTTATTTGACAGAGAGAGACACATTGAGAGAAGAGCACAGGCAGGGGGAGTGGAGGGGGGAGAGGCAGGCTTCCCGCTGAGCGGGGAGCCCGATGCGGGGCTCGATTCCAGGACCCTGGGACCATGACCTGAGCCGAAGGCAGACGCTTAACGACTGAGCCACCCAGGCGCCCCTCTGTGGTGATTTCTATAGTGATATATAAATATACAGGTAGACAACAGATAGATACTTATAGTCACATAGTAATAGAGAAATGAATATATCTTTATAAAACAAAAACAGGATTATACTCCATATGTTGAGTAGTGCTATACTTTTTGCACCTAACAGTGTATATTGTGAACTTTCCCATGTTATTAAATATTCCTCTGGATGTAGTATAATTTACTTAACAAACCATTCATTGTTGGACATCTAGATTCTACAAATTTTTAATCATCATAAATAATATTGAAATAAAGACTTTTATAGAAATATATTTGTGTTCATCCATGATGACTTGGGATAAATTCCAACAAGTGTGATTTCTTGGTCAAGGAATATGTAAAATTCTATGATTTTTTTTTTTTTTTTTTTTTTACCATGCACTGTCAAGTTGCCCTTTAGAAAGAATATGGAAGTGTAGAGTAGAAGAGTATCACTTCTCTTTATTCTTTCTGACATTAGGTATGGTGAGTTTTTAATTAACAAAATGATCTTGCTAATTCCTCTTTTTTGTTGTTGTTTTCAAAGATATTTTAAAGGGAAGTTGGGAGAGACTTCGATGGTGTATGTTGGTAAAAGGAAACTGTGGGCTTAAATAAGATGGGGTCTTGAGGCCTAAAGAAGACGCAGAGATAGGCCACCTCTTTATTTAATTCCATTGGTAGAGCCAAGAGACCATTATTGGAAGACCATTTTGGTACAAGGAAGTACCAAATAAGATCCCAGGGTAAACAGGATCACCATTCCAACTGGGGCTAGACTTGGAGATAAAACCTGGCTACAAAGCCAGGAAACGGGGGGGAGATGGTAGAAAAAAGGCTGAAGCATGAGGATCATGCTAGAGTGGCACGGAACATGCTAGAATAGGCGAGAGTAGTTCCTGAATTAGTAACGGGGTTGAAAGCATCAATTCTAGACTCAGACTGTCTTGGTGCACCGTAAGTGTCAGGGATTCTTGTTATCATTACTGCAGCTAACTAGCATCATATATAGTCATGTCCACTCAGTGTATGAGGCTTCAGGATCATTTAAGAGATGATAATTATTTAACATTTTACTATAATCATGACCAGTTCAGTGCAGTATGAAACAAAAGCAAGAGACAGAACTCTTGGAAAGGAGTAGACAAAATTCTCATTTTGTATAAATGATATGATTGTGCATCTAGAAAACCTAAGGGAACTAATTATGTGCTCAGTAATGAACTGGGTGACCCTGGGCACGTTACTTCATCTCACTGAACTTCAATTTTTTCATTTATAAATTAGGATAATAATGATAAGTAACGATAGGGTTACTGTGAAGATTCAACGGGAAAATACATATAAACACACAGCATAGTGCCTGCCATTTGGCAAATGTTCAATACTAGTATAATTTTATCATTTATTATTGCTATTTTTATTATGGCAACTATAGGATAAATTTTTAGGAGGACAGTAACTTTCCTTTATATCATCTATAAACAGCTAAAATATGATGGAGAGAAGTCTCTTATAGTAGGAAAAAAAACTTATAAAATTCTTAACAAAAAATACACTAGACTCTATGAAGAAAACTCCAAAATGTACTCAGAGGGGCGCCTGGGTGGCTCAGTCCCTAAGCGTCTGCCTTTGACTCAGGTCATGATCCCAGGGTCCTGGGATCACACCCTGCATCGGGCTCCCTGCTCAGCGGGAAGGTGCTTCTCCCTCTCCCACTCCCGCTGCTTGTGTTCTCTCTCTCGTGTGTGTCTCTCTCTCTGTCCAATAAATAAATAAAATCTTAAAAAAAAAAGTATTCAGAAAAAAATAATAATTTGAGTAAGTGAATGAAACTACCATCTTCCTGAATAAGAAGGCTCAGTATTCTAACAACCAGGTTTAACAAAATTCCAGTCAAATCTCAATTCAAATTTTGGGGCAGAATTTTACCTAATGATTCTAAACTAATCTCGTTGTTAGAATGAGTGTCAAACAAGATGAGCTTTGGGCAGTAATTAGCAGACTTGATTGCATTAAGAGCCAGGTCTCAAAGAATAAAAATGTTCACCTGACACATTTCTCTCTCTCTCTCTCTCTCTTTTTTTTAAAAAAAGATTTTGCTTTTAGGTCATATCTATACCCAAAGTGAAGCTGGAACTGACAGCCCTGAGATCAAGTTGCATGCTCTATGGAATGAGCCAGACAGGCACCCCCACATTTTTCTCTTTCAACATGAAAAGAGTTATATTGATTTCATGGAAAAAAAAAAAAAACTTACTCTTTCTACTTTATTAAAGAATGCCAATGAGAAAATAAGCATTTCTTTTTAGTCACTACCCTATTACTATCTGGGGGTATTGAAGAATTAGGAATCTTTTATCCCTACATTTTTGAGTTCATCAAGTGACATCCAGTATCATCTCTTTTTCACACTTGAAAAACCTTGCGAGGTAGGTTTTATTTATTATCAGCTCTTTTTTTTTTTTAAGATTTTATTTATTTATTGGAGAGAGAGACAGAGAGCACAAGCAGGGGGAGTGGCATAGGGAGAGGGAGAAGCAGACTCCCCACTCCGCAGGGAGCCCCACACCAGGCTGGATTCCAGGACCCTTAGATCATGACCTGAGCCTAAGGCCACGCTTAACGGACTGAGCCACCCAGGCGCCCCTATCAGCTGTACTTTATAGAGGGAAAAACAGATACTTACCCAAAAAAGCTTGACAAAGCCAAAGAGTCAATCAGTGGCAAAGGCCAGAATTAGTCCACTCCATTGACTGTAACATTCCCTGCCGATCTAATGAGCCGGATCCTGTGCCAGGTAATAGGGATGCAGACCTCTCATACCTGGGTCCTTCCTGACCCAGGTTCCTCCTACTTCTGCTGGTAAGGGCAGGGTGAGTCCTGTGCAGCAACCTGAGCACCCAGCTCCCTCAGTGAAGGGTGGTCTCTTCCACCAGGTCCTAGCTTCTCCCAGCTGAGGCAAATCGTTGTTGTCTTAGAGACTTCTTTCCCCCTTGTAACAGATAAAATGTTTTTTAACGATTCCTGGCCTGTGCTTCCTCACGATAAGCTGGTTTCTGTTTCCTGAACCCTTTCCACTCTGGGGGCAAGGGCAGGAGACACCTCCGGAAGAAAGAGGATATGATGAAGGGGAATGTTCTGTCAGACAGGAAGGGGAGACGCAAGGTCTGCCCTTCATTGTTGCAAACCGAAGAGGAGCTGGAGGTATGAGAGTGCAGGTTTAGGTGTGTTCCAGTGTTCTTTTTGGGGTCTGAGATGTGGTCACATACTATGTTTGGGACAGAGGAAAATGGAGTATGGGTTCCCAAGCTGCTGTTGATTCTCAAGAAGTGGTACCAGACCCAGACCCTCCCGCAGGTGGGTATCATGGATTGGGGAAGCCGCAGAAGTGGTTGACTTGAGAACTGGGAGCCTTGTGGGTCCCAAAGGGGCTAGAGTGGGAGGACCTGGCAGCAGAGGCTTGGGTGGACCCACTGGGCAGGGGCACGGTTGGAGGGTGAGGTATAGGCTCAGAAGAGGTTGACTGGGAAAGAGAGCCCGCTGGGCACTTGACCAAGCCCTAAACTACTCTAGCAGCAAACTTCACCAAGCACACATGGGACATTGCCTCCGAGGCCCGCAGAGGCCTGGACACTGCACCATCCAAGCACCTTTTATCTGAAAGCCATCAAGAAGGTATATAAGTCCTGCCCATTTTCCCAGATCAAAGAAGAAAGGGTGGATGAGACAACATTTACGAGATAGAGTATTTTATCTAAAGACATTTACTCAACCAAATAAAGATTTTTATCAGCCCTAATGGGAAGCTGAACTTTGGACCAGTTGCTTACACTGACACAAACCTGCATAATTGGGAAGAAATGGGAATAATGTAAAGAACCGAAATCAAGCTTTCCTCTTGATACCTGAGAAATGAAGAGGGTGGAGTAGGAGAAGGAAGTCTGCTTGCAAATGAGCACTCAAAGGGAACAAACTTGAAATTGTTTTTCCACATCTGAGTTGTATAATTTTACAACCTTCCTGCATTCTATTTCCTCCATGTTGTAGAAACTGAAAGGTTGAATTTAAAATAAAGTGGGCCTTTGGGAGCCATGGATTTCAGCCATGGATTATCACTATCTCTAGAGAAATTAATTATAGCAAAATAGCAATTACCACTGTGGCTACTTACAGGTTTCTTCTGTGTATGCAATTTAATACAAATTGGGGGGCGGGAAGGGGTGGTTTAGTTGGTTGAGCATCTGATTTTTTACCTCAGCTCGGTCTTGATCTCAGGGTTGTGAGTTGTGTAGGACTATTATCTCCATTTCGCAAGTCCAGAAATGCCCCTTGGCATTGAGATTCCAAATTGAATATTCCATAACTTGCGACAGCATCCCCACGTTTGCCCCACACCTTTACGTTTTGTGTGTCCTGTCATGTATTATGACAGTGCCCATGGAACACAGCCACAAGTTGGGGTTACATGGGCCTAAAATTCTAACCCAACTCCAGACCCTGAGAGTCATTTTGGAGGAAGCCTGTGTGCGGTGTTTTAACCTTATAAAACTGATGAGAACAAAGGGGAAAGAAACCTATCGTAAAGCACATAAACGTAGAAGCTTCTTCTGTACCCAGGTGTGGTTTCTTCCACGGACCAAGCTGCGATGCCTTATGGATTTGACAGAGCCTCCTTTTCAATGATGTCTGTCTCAAATGCCTCCAGTGATTTCTGTAGTGCAAAATAAAGCCAAACTCTGGAAACAAACAAACAAAAAGTTATAGGATTGCTCATGATTGTAGAGCCATCAAGTAGATGAGAGAAATAATGTGCAAACCCAGACCCTTCTGATCGCTAGTCCAGTGTTTATTTCACAGCACCAGTGATTTCCAGGGCATTATTTCTGGAACCTTCTTTCTCCCAAAACATAAGACAGGGTAGGATCAGCTACTCTGATTCGAGTGGGAATGAGGTGGAATCCAGAGTCCTGGATACTCCCTCCCACTCCCTGGAGCCCACCATGGAGGTGTCTCTGCAGGACCCCAAGACGCCACTGAAAACCATTGCCCTGCGCCAAACTACTCCCAAACCACTTCAGCCTCCCCCATTTCTAACTATAATTACGTGGTGTTGAGAACGGAGAGCCTGACATCAACTTGTGAGACAAGTAATTTTGGGCACAGAGTAAATCACAAAGATGATAGTATGGTGAGAAGAAACATGCCAACTGAATTTAAAGATACAGACATGGTTTAATTGCTCCTCATACAATATACCATCACTACTGTCTGCTCAAGTGCTTTGGGGCAATTGATTGTTGAAATATTGTGACTTTCCATGATGCGAACATTCAATTGCCCAATCAGAACTGAGACTCATCAGGACGAGTCTCCTAGTGCAAACATCCGTTACCCATTAAGGCTGTGTTGCCCACATCTGAATAAGAAAGCAGGGGTGGTCAAGAGAGGAAATTCTACAAAAGGTGGCAACAGCAAGACCACCAACAGACCACTCTGAGCTGGTTCTCCTTCAGTCTGGCCGCATGTGAACTCTGTACAGCAGTCCAAAGGATGATGCCAATGAGGAGAGGGCCTTTTGCCAGAAACCCTGTCTCAATCCAACCATTTTAAAGCTGCCTCACAAGAAAGGAGAGACTTGGGACTCTGCACACATTCTGGTGACCCCACTCCTGAACAAAGATTTTTACAAAGGAACTCTTTGTAGGAGGACTCTGTCCCACCTTGTGTAGACCACCTCTGCAAACATAGTTTTTAAGGTTTTCATCATTGGAACACATTCCATAAGTTTAAAAAAAAAAAAGAATTGTAGAGAAGGGTTAATAACAAAAAGCAGTCCCCACTCTCAAGAGGGAAAATTATTTTTAACTATTCTAGTCACTTCTGTTTTTATTCTTATGGTGATTGCCTCATGTCTTTAAATA
Organism: Leptonychotes weddellii; assembly: GCF_054177405.1. NCBI lineage: Eukaryota > Metazoa > Chordata > Mammalia > Carnivora > Phocidae > Leptonychotes > Leptonychotes weddellii. The sequence goes on along the minus strand of NC_138381.1, from coordinate 48,167,481 downwards.
ATATGCTAGCATTGCTATTTCTTGATGTAGTATTTTCTGAAATTATCTGTTGACTCCTTACTATGAAAGATGAAAATTAAGCTCGGCTCTATCTCTTCCCCAGCCTCTTTCCCAATAGATTTGTGTTCTTTTTTTTTTAGTTTTTATTTTAATTCCAGTTAGTTAACATACAGTGTTATATTAGTTTCAGGTGTAGAATATAGCGATTCAACAACTCTGTACATCACCTGGTACTCATCATGACGTCACTCCTTGATCTCCACCACCTGTTTCACCCTTCCCCTATTGCCATCCTCTCTGGTAACTCTATAATTAAGAGTCTGTTTCTGAGCTTGTCTCTCTCTTTCTCTTTGCTTATTTGTTTTGTTTCTTTTTTTTTTTTTTTAAGATTTTATTTATTTGAGAGAGAAAAGAAATGAGCAGGGGGAGGGGCAGGGGAGGGGCAGACTCCCCACTGAGCACGGAGCCCAATGTGGGGCTTGATCCTAGGACTCTGGGATCATGATCTGAGCCCAAGGCAGAAGCTTAACCAACTGAGCCACCCAGGTGCCTATTTGTTTTGTTTCTTTTGTTTCTTTTTTTTTTTAGAATTCAAACACTCCAATAATCACCATAGACATTTATTTAAAGTAATACATTTGCAGCTCAGATAGTCCTAAATTGTACATTTCAGGTTTATTCAACTTCTTAAAAATATTTGAGGGCAGCTGCAACCACAGATTTCAACTCCATCATTATTTCTTTGCCCATTCTTCTCTCTCTTTTCTTTCCCGAATAACTTCTTTCAGATATGTTTCAAGATAGAATTTATCCTCCTCATATTTTGTCCACTGCTCTTTAGGCAAGATCTGATGCCTCATGGTCAGGTCCAGTGCTCTCTTAATGCGAAACATCCTGTCATTATAAAGGTTCTCAGGAAGCCTTCTTATGGCCTCTTTCACATCATCATTCTCATATATTGTATCATCTCTCATTAACCCCAGTTTATTGAACCCTGCAGCATTGTAGTACCATTTTCGAATACCCTCCAGCCACCGGCTTGATGCTGCAACTGCAGGCCTGCTCGCCATTTTGACCCGAGGCTGCCTGTTTTGTTTCTTAAATTCCACATATGACTGAAAGCATATGGTATTTGTCTTTCTCTGACTGACTTTTTCATTTAGCATAAGGCACTGTAGTTCCATCCATGTTGTTGCAAATGGCAAGATTTCATTCTTTTTTAAAGATTTTATTTATTTGAGAGAGACAGAGAGCAAGAGAGAGTGGGGGGAGGGGCAGAGGGAGAGAAAATCTTCTGTGCTGAGCATGGAGCCCAATGCATTGCACCGCTAAGCCTCATGTTGCTCAAGAATCAACTCTATAAATAAATCTTTAAATTAATTTTAAGAGCTGAAAATCAGTTAACTATGTTTATTATATTATAACAATGGCACACGCTGTTGGTTGCCTACCTAGCATCCATCCCAACCTCACTTAACAGAATATAACAAGACCCTGAGTTTTTCAAGTGTCTACCCTCATCCACTTAGCCAAAATTTTTGGGAGAGGTCAGCTCTATTTTCAGCCAAAGGATCCCAGATGGGCTATTCAGTGTTTTTCAACCTTGGGTCTGCGTTAGAATGACCTAGAAGGCTTGTTAAAGCAGACTGCTAAGCTACATTCACAGATATTCTGACTCTGTAGATCTGGGGTGAGGCTGAAGATTTTGCATTTCCAGCAAGCCTCTAGGCTAATGCTGATTTTGCTAGTTTGGGGACTATACTTTGAGACCCCCTGGTCTTCGTGAAGCGTGGCCTTTGCAGTAACTAAGATATTGCTCTGGCTGCTTTAATAGTGATCAGAATAAATGGACAGAAGTTTACTTCTCTATCACATAAAATTCAAAACTAGTAGAAGTATAAGAGGGTTAGCTTCGTGAAAATGCCTTGGGTCCCAGGTTTCCTTCTATCTGTTGCTTTGTCATCTCCTTAGGAATTGCCCTCATCTTCATGTTTCAAGCTGACTCACTACTACCAAACCTTCATGCTAGCAAAAGGGAAAACATGAGGCAGTGGAAAGCCTATACCTTCTTTTTTTTTTTTAAGATTTTATTTTTTAAAGATTTTATTTATTTTTGTGAGGGAGAGAGGGAGCATGAGCATGGGGGAGGGGCAGAGGGAGAAGCAGGCTCCCCGCTGAGCAGGAAGCCTGATGTGAGACTCAATCCCAGGACCCTGGGATCATGACCTGAGCCGAAGGCAGACTCTTAACTGACTGAGCAACCCAGGTGCCCTAAGATTTTATTTCTAAGTAATCTCCACACCCAGTATGGGGCTTGAACTCACAAACCTGGGATCAAAAGTTGCATGCTGTACTGACTGAGCCAGCTAGGTGCCCCCATACTACTTCTTTTAAAGGAATAATCCAGAAATTGCCCACAACATCTCCAATCACATCCTATTGGCCAGAACTTAGTCACATGGCTACACCTAGGAACAAGGGAAGCTGGGAAAGGTGGTTCCTAGCTTGTTGATTATGTGTCCAGATAAAATTCAGGGTAGTTTTGGTATAGAAAGGAAGAGGAGAGAATGGATATCAAGTGGCAATTGGCAATCTCTGCAACAGTGGTTCCATTCTCCTTTCCAACAGTTGTTTAGAGGAACACATGACACAACTTTAGCCAATGAGAAAGGAAAAGATGGCTGCTGAGGATTTCTGGGGAAGTACTTCTCTCTCCAGGAGAGACATAGGATCTTTGGGGTTCTATCATGTTGGATGTGAACCTTAAAAAAGAGCAGTGGGAAGGTGCCTGGCTGGCTTGGTCTGAAGAGTGTGCAACTCTTGATCTCGGGCTTATAGGTTCCAGTCCCATGTTGGGTGTAGAGATTACTTAAAAATAAAATCTTAAAAAAGAGAAAAGAGCAAGCAGTGGGTTTCTTGCTACTGTGAGAAGAGCTAGCCTTTGGACAAAGCTTACAAAGTAAAGCTGGCAGAGAGAAAGATGGAGAGAATTTATGTGCTCGATGAAAACCCAGAACCACTGAGTTAACCAACAACCCTGAAGCTTCCCTGCCTATAGTGCCCTTGTTATGTCAGATAATAAATTCCTTATTCTTTTTAGCCACATTGGTTTTCCTGTAGTTTGCAGCCAAATCATCCAAATGTATAAAGTGACTTTCTAATTGTTTTTCTTTCTCTTTATTTTTGCACTGTAGGCCTCTTTATATTAGCCCAAAATCTCAAAGTTAGTATGAGATACTCAGCCCCTTTCCTTTTTTCCCCCAGATAATTTCCTCCTAGCCTCTTGCTTGCTGGCCAGGTCTGCTACACAGCTGTCACCCTGAGACTGCCCTCAATTACTTTCCTCAGTGGAAAACCACCGTTTCCTGCATGCCAGTGCTTTTCCTTGGTTTATTCCTTTGTCTTGCTGAGGCATACTGCCAAGTAACTTTCTAAGAAAAGATATGTGGAAAGTGAATTTTCTGAGCCCTTGCATGTTAGGATCTGTAGGCAGATTGGCTTCCTTCTCAGGTCTGGCCTCTCCACACATCCTTCAGGGTGGAATGGCCTCCACTTTACCACTTTCTTCTTTGTCTTCTGGAAATTTATTGAAAGATTTAGATCACTGATGGCCCTTTCCTCGTCTCTTGATTGCTCCTCGATTATACCTCTTTATTTCTTTATTGTCATTTTAATGAGGTCTTAGGAAGAAGATCACATAAATGTCATTCCTCCATCTTGAACCAGAAGTTTTATCCCCTTTTAATAAGCCTAATAAATAATTCAGACTTTGAAACTGAGTCATTAGATTGGATACTTCACATTTCAGTACTCTGTGAAAGAACATCATCTTACTATTTCTCAAAAAACAATTTTTTTAGCACATTCAAGATAAAATTAAATGAACAAACTGTATTTGTGTGGGAATTTTAACCCACTCACTTTCCTGAATGTTCTTCAAACTACAGTCAGGAACTAGAGTTTCTACTGTCTACATTAGTTATGAAAAATTCTTTTTTTTTTTTATCATTAATGCCAAAAGTGTGACTGAGGATCCAGGCCAATAGAAATTTACAGTTCCGAAAGAAGTTTGGAGGTTTTTTCTAATAATTTTTCAATAATTCAACTGAAATTCAGTTATTTGTTTTCAATAATTAAATTGAAAAGAAAGAAAAAGCTCTTAATTTCCATAACCACATGAAATAAACATAAGAAAAAGCCCATGTCAACAGGTACAATGGAAAAAGCATGTAGACAATAACGTCAAAATGACTGAATGTTAATGGACCACTTAAATGTGCTCAGATGTAACGAATGCAAATTAGCCTTTCTTGAGAGCCTACTATGTAGCTTGTAACTTTCATATATTTAATAATTGATGCCCTCAATCTTGCAAGGGTCTTATTTCTATTATATTGCTAAAGAAACAGACTAAAATAATTACCTTGCATAAAGTCACTGACAGGAAGGAATTGGCTGAGTTGGGGTTCAGTTCCACTTTTGCTGAACCCCAAAGTCTGGGCCCTTTGCACCTCTTCATTAGTCTATAAGATAGGTGGGTACATCCATTCCCATCTGTATTCATTTCCTTGTGCCTCTGTAACAAAGTGCCACAGCTGGTTGGCTTAAAACAACAGAAATTCATTGTCTCAGTTTTGGAGGTTAGAAGTCACAAATACAAGGTGTTGGCAGGGTCATGATCTCTCAAAAGCTCTAGGAGAGAATCTGTTCCATGCCTTTCTTTTCGCTTCTGTTGTCATAAGTGATCCATGGTGTTCCTTGGCTTGCAGCTGCCTCACTCCAATCTTTCCTTCTGTGGTCACATGGCATTCTCTCTGTGTATGTTTGTCTCACATGGTCATCATCATCATCTTCTTCTTTTTTTTAAAGATTTTATTTATTTATTTGGCAGAGAGAGAGAGAGTACAAGTAGGGGGGAATGGCAGGGAGAGGGAGAAGCAGGCTCCTGCTGATCAGAGAGCCCAGTGTGGGGCTCGATCCCAGGACCCTGGGATCATGACTTGAGCCAAAGACAGACGCTCAACCAACTGAGCCACCCCCATCATATGGTCATCTTCCTATAAGGATATCAGTCATAATGGATTAGCACCCACCCCACACCTCTAGCTCAAGTATGACCTCATCTTAGCTAATTATATTTTTAAACATTTTTTTTAAAGATTTTATTTATTTATTTGACAGAGAGAGACACAGCGAGAGAGGGAACACAAGCAGGGGGAGTGGGAGAGGGAGAAGCAGGCTTCCCGCTGAGTGGGGAGCCCGATATGGGGCTTGATCCCAGGACCCTGGGATCATGACCTGAGCCGAAGGCAGACGCTTAACAACTGAGCCACCCAGGCGCCCCTAATTATATTTTTAATGACCCTATTTCCAAAGAAGGTCACATTCTGAGGTCCGGGGAGTTAAGATTTCAACATGTCTTTTTAGAGTGACACACTTTAAACCATAACACCATCTAATTTAGGTTTCCTTCTCTATCAGAGCTCTATTTCAAATATTTCCTGATGAATAAAAGTATTAGTAGTGTTGAGAAGGAGAAGTTTTTCACTACCCTTCAAGATTCTTTCAGCTGGTCTAAAAATTAAATTGACATGAGACAGATTAATAGGAGCAAATCGAATTTAATTACCTATGTACATGGGGCTCTATAAGAATATGAGGCCCACAAGCAGTTAGGTAAGTGAGGCTTATATGCCTTCCAGAGCTAAGGAGAAGAAGGTAGGCACCTGGGACCTGAAAGGGAAGGAAGAAAATTCACAGGGAGATTAAAAAAAAAAAAAAAAAGTAAATGGGGGTACCTGGGTGAGTCAGTCGATTAAGTGTACGACTCTTGGTTTCAGCTCAGGTCATGATCTCAGGGTCATAAGCTCGAACCCTGTGTTGGGCTCCTGGCTCAGCAGGGAGTCTGCTTAAGGATTCTCTCCCTCTGCTCCTCCCCCCCCACTTTCTCTCTCTCTCCCTCTTTCTCTCACCCTCTCTCAAATAAATATATCTTTAAAAAAAGAAAAAGAGTAAGTGCTCAGGAAACAAATGTGGCTGGGTCACACAGAAACAATGGAAGATAGAATGGAATTTTAACAGACTTTGCTAAGCTCCTCCCTGTCTACCACACCTAGTTTATATCATACTGTAATTATCTACGGCATAGCTCCTTTCCAGGAGCAGGTCCTCTAACTAAATTGTTTCAGGCAGTTACAGGGAAGATCAAGGGTTCTTACTGAGCCTTCTATTTTTTATTTTTGTTTTTTAAATAATCAGTCTAAAATAATCCATATACCAGAGACACACTTTGAGGTGGCAAAGTTTGCTCCCCTACATTAAATAAAAGTTCTAACACGAAATTCGCCCACACAATACCCTAAAAATATGGTAAAATTACTATTGAAGGAAACCTGGTTTTTAAATCTTAAATCTGTATTAGAATCATACTATTGAAATATTTCATTGCAATGGATCATTTTTCTTTGTGTTAAATTTTTTCACACATTAAAATATACACTGGAGTTATCATTATCACATTAGGAGTAATTGAACAATTAATTCCTCAAAAAAAGTCTCACTAAAAGTGATTTCAAGGTATTAACCAATGCATTGTGATGACAATTAGGTCTTTAGAATGTAAAGATTATCCTCAGAGGACTGCCCTTTTTGTAGACTCTGAAGCATGACTAAAATAAGTTTGGAGCTCATCTCAATGCCAAGCCTAATTATTATCACTTAAATATTTATGGTGCTCTTGTTTCATTGCTGATGGTTCTTCCAGAAACATCTAGCTGCCCATTAAGACTAGATGTACCTGCTGTGTACTAATGTTTTATTTATTTGAATAGACAGTAGATTATACTAAAGATATAAACAGGAGTATTTCACAAATGCAAAAATTTAAGGTATTCTTTATAAAAGGGAATGTCTACAGAATTTGAGTTCCCCTGGCTAGAACAGTGATCTATCTAAGCTATAGCACAGGGCCCCTTTCAGGTGTCTAAAATTATCAAGAGGGACAAAGTCATATTTGCAAAGGGGCACACATTTACATGTGGCTTGCATAAATCATTTTGCTCATGCTGCAGTTCTGTTACTTCTGTGGTTTCATTTCCCTTAACTTACTATCGATCGCTGACCCCCATCTTCCAGAGAGACAGTTTAAGTGGGAGGCATTGTCATTTTCTGGTTATCCATGTTGTTCTTCTAAGATTCCAGACATGTGGAAGTTCATTTGTTTAACAAAAGTAACCTGACTCCTCCCCAGACCGTCCAGCTTTTCAACTTAGGAGTGTGTGTGACTGGGAACATTTCTATTTATACAAAACCTACACACACAGCCTGAAGCTCCTACCCTGCTCGTCTGCAAGTCCATTTCCTCCCCAACTATTTCAGAGTATCCTTGGGATGGATGAGAATTGCTTCTCCTTTCCATACTCCCATTCTGGTCCTCACTTCTCACCTCCCGCCTACCACTCTCTGGGCTTCTTTGTCATTCATCTCTGCTGTTTCACAGACATTTCTCCACACCTTGTTCCTCTCTCTAATCTCTACCCCTCTTACACCACGTGCAGAGCCTTTTCTCATTTTTCCCAAAGGATGTAAGGCAAGGCTGCCATGTTTAACACACTTTATCAAGGTTTGAATTAACGCAAGGGAACTATTTTGCAGAAAAGGGAAATTTAAGGCTGGATTACCTATTCTTACTGTCAGTGGCATCCATTGACCACACCCTTCAGTTGGGGTTGCCTGGGGCCATCGGTCCTCTAACCCCCCCACCCCCCCCCCACTCCCTGGCCCACCTCTGTGTTGTCTGGGCCCACTTCCTCTTTTCAACTGCCTCACCTCCACCACATTCAGATAAAGGAAACAGAAATCAGGCACCTGGGTGGCGCAGTTATTAAAAGTCTGCCTTCGGCTCAGGTCATGAACCCAGGGTCCTGGGATCGAGCCCCGTGTCGGGCTCCCTGCTCAGCGGGGAGTCTGCTTCTACCTCTCCCACTCCCCCTGCTTGTGTTCCCTCTCTCACTGTCTCTCTCTCTCTCTGTCAAATAAATAAATAAAATCTTAAAAAAATTTAAAAAAAGGAAACAGAAATCCCCTAATTAAAAAAAAAAAAAAAAAAAGCTGTGCTCCAAATGAAGACCCTCCTTCTACATTCCTGAAAGGCACATTAATAACAGCATTATATCAAATAGCACCTACCATCGCATCCCAGTCTGAGACACATGCCCTGGGATTACTCAACTGCTAGCCTTCCCTGAGAACAAAGGACAGAAAGGACACAGGGAAGGTCCCTCCTGGAACAAAATAAAGGTCTCTTTCAAGCTCATAAAGCAGAATGCAGACACTACTCCAGTGTTACATCAGCACTTTAAAATTCTTCCTGCTACCAAAATGTGTCAACACTTACCCTGTGAAGATCTATTATGGGTTATGTATTAACACGTTAGTGATGTGTAGAGGTCCCAAAGAATAGGGACTTTCCCTGGCCTCCCAACCTCCATCACATGGGGACCACTCACTGAAAATGGATTCTCCTCCTGGTTCTGTCACATGTTAGCTCTGTGTCCTTGGATAAGTCACCCGAACTCTCAGAACTGTAGTAATCCTACCTTTAGAAGGGGGAGAATAATACCAGCCTCAACATGCTTTCAGGACTTTGCAGGAAGTGAGAATATAAGAAAGTAAGTACTTATAAAATTGTATGCAAATGCACACTGTTATAATTACTAAATCTTAGTCCATTCTAAGAGAGTCTTGTGATGAACAGATGTCCTGTAGAAAGTAGTTTTTGTGGATTCCAGGATGTTTCTAGAAGCTGGTTGGCAGCTGGAAGGAAGGAAGAAAGAGACACATTTAAATACAGTCATTCATAATATCCAAAGTTATTATGCCAGGCTCCTGGTGGACAGAGGTATTAAAATAAAATAACAATAAAATTTTTAAAAAATAAAGTAAAATAATAATTAAACTCAAAAAGGAATGTCAAGGACTGAGCTCTGCAGGTGAGTGCAGTGCATGAAAATAGGAGTTCCAGGTTCCTGGATGCAAAACCCAGGTATCCCGGGTACAAAACCTTCCACTAGCAGCAAGACCTTGATGGAGATACTTAGGCTTTCTCTGCCTCAATTTCTTCATCTGTAAAAAAGAAAAAAAAGGGGGGGGGGCTGTTACAGCTCCCATTTCATAGTGTTTCTGTGAGGCTTAAGTAAGCTAATACATGTGAAGCCTGTAGAAGTTTGCATGAGAAATGTCCTAACACAACAAATATTAACCACTGTTATATCTTGATAGCCTAATGATGGTCTACCCCAGATTTGAGGAGACTTTTCTACTTAAGTTCAGAATGCTTAACTGAAACCGTTGAGTTTGAGGATTATACTTTATGTGTCTGCTAGTGAATGATGTGAACTAACTCCCATAATCCTCCCCTTCTCACTCTATCTTTCAAGGTCCTTCAATATAAGTACTTATATGTTTATTGATTACTATTGCACTGCTATGAAACATCTTAGTTTTTATTCACTCTCTCCTCATTTGTGCACCAGATTTCATGCTGTCTTTGTGGCTCTCTTTGCAACAGTATTCCACTTGGTTCTTCAGAAGGGGGCAGAGAAAGAGGCAGAACTGTCTTATAAACAATGCTTTCTTTTTTTTTTTTTAAAGATTTTATTTACTTATTCATGAGAGAGAGAGAGAGAGGCAGAGGGAGAAGCAGACTTCCCGCACAGCGGGGAGCCCGATGCGGAACTCGATCCCAGGACTCCGGGATCATGACCTGAGCCGAAGGCAGATGCCTAACCATCTGAGCCACCCAGGCGCCCAACAATGCTTTCATTGAACATTCCCAAATGCTGTGTATGTACATGTGTGCGGGTGTGATGTGTGTTTTCTGATGTTTTGTTGACTCAGAGCCAGCTGATGGTCTGCTTTTCTTCCTAGACTTTCTTCCTTCCATCTGACTAGTGGTTTCCCAGTTTGTGTGTTTATGGAATTCATTCATTCCTTATCCACAAAAATCTACCTCCGTGACCTCAGAATGTATGTGGGTGTGCCTGTGAGGGACACACAGTAGAGGCGTTGTATCTTGGAGCCAACCTATACTCTGTATGAGATCCCAGGACAAGAGCATTCACTTTGCGCCAAATGTCATTTACAAATACAAAAAGCTGGCCCCTTGGTTGAATGATCTCAAAGCTCTCTGGGGTGAGGAAATGGGCAAGGTTAGTAGGCAGTTTCAGGTTGAACCTGTTTGGTTTCTTTTTGCTGCGGCAAGTGACCACGGTTGAGGGTTTTGCTTTCTCTGCTCTGAAGTTTCACAGCTTCCCTGGTGAACTCCAAGGTGAATGAGGTAACTGTCTCACTTTATCCAAACAGGGGCTGCTTTGTAACCCAGACAGCCAGCCTAGTATTCTAGTGAGACAGGGGCATGTTCTCAAAGAGACAGATGGACTCCCGAGAGCATCACCTTCCCTGCGCCGAAGTACCTGGTGAGCTTCAGAATTATAAAGCCTCCGTGTTGAATGCCAACAAGGGGAGCTAACTTTGTGACTCAGTATTTTTAACTGAAGGCAGGAACCTGTGATGTGTTTGTCTGCTCTGGGATCATCTGCCTGCTGATCTTATGCAACAATGATGCTGAGAAGCATACGCTTTCTTGCTTTTCCTTTCTTGTTTCTAGAACTCTGTTGATTGGCATTTTCCAGGACTCCACCCATTCCCTTCTTTTCTTTTGTCTTTAGTTTTAACTTTATTGTTCCTTCCTTTAAAAAAAAAAGATTTATTTATTTGAGAGAGAGATTGCGTAAGTGGCGGGAGGGGCAGAGGGAGAGAGAATCTCAAGCAAATTCCCCACTGAGCACAGAGCTGGACATGGGGCTCTATCTCACGACCCTGAGATCATGACCTGAGCTAAAACCGGAGTGGGACGCTTAACCCTACTGACCCACCCAGACACCCCTATAGTTCCTCCTAATCATTTAAAAATGGACATTATGTTCATATAGTATGTGATGTATTTAGAAATTATATCCTGCTTCTTTAAAACATACTATATTTTGAGCATTTCCCCCATGCCATTAGATTTTTTTGTAAACATGAATCTTGATGATTACATAATATGACAACTTATGTCCTATGATTGCTTAACCTTTTTTTTTTTTTTTTTGGCATTTGGATTGTCACTTTTCAATATTGCACTTGATTCCAATGCTAGCCCTTTTATCTGTGTGGGATGACTCTGGGTGAGTACCCTCCTCACGATGACACAAAATTCAATAAAATGATATCAAATAATAAATTAATAAAAGGGTACCATTCAGGTATGCCTGCTGTAAAGAAAGAAAAAAAAAATCTTTTCCCCCTCTCCATCTTAGTTTTAGTGGCTGGGCCCTGCAAATCAGACACAGATTGATTAACAAGAGAAAAACAGAGGTTTATCAAGGCCCGCATGGTACATGCGTGGGGGTACTCTGGGATGAGTAACTCAAAGAGGGGTTAGGCAGCATCTTAATAAAAGAACAATAATTTTGTAGAAATATGACAGGACAAAAGAAAATGACTCTGAGCTTCTAGGGGTGGTACATTGTGAGAAGGCAAATATATGGAGAAACTAAGGAAGATCTGGGCTAGTTAATAAAGCTTGTTATGTAGATTCCTCTGGTGCCATCTCTAGGCTGATAAGGGTCTAGAGTTGTCTCTGGGGGTTCATTTCTGTCCTTTCTGGTAGAGAGGGAAAGGGGGGGCACCTTTACAAACTTATGCCTTGCTTTTTGGCAAATAGGGGGAAGGCAGAGAGCTTTTCATGTATCTGCTTTTCCTCAGTTGTGTTCAGCTTGAAATAATCCTTATACCCAAGTGGTGCATTTTAGGGCATGTCCTGCTACTGTTCGCCATGCTTCATGTCTGTCGTCTTCACCAATGCTGTCATCCTCTTCTAAGGAGACTTCTGCCTCCAATGGCCACTGCTGCAGAGACCAACTTAGGGGGCCTTATCTGAACCCCATGGGCCTTCCGTGCCAGCCACAACTGATGGGACCAGGTGGACGCCAACCCAAGGGCAAGCCAGACGCAATAGTATGGGCCAGTGGGAGAGGACAACTGGTCAAACTGAGAATCTGTGAGATCAGAAGGCAGTTACCTGAGGGAGGGAAAGGGAAAATATGCAGAGAGAAGCCTTGAGGGAGAAAACACAGTGGGAGGGGCGCCTGGGTGGCTCAGATGGTTAAGCATCTGCCTTCGGCTCAGGTCATGATCTCAGTGTCCTGGGATCGAGTCCCACGTCCCGCTCTCTGCTCAGCGGGGCATATGCCTCTCCCTCTGTGCTCACATGTGCTCTCTCTCTCTCAAATAAATAAGTCAATAAAGTGTTTTTTGTTTTTTTTTTTAAAGAAGAAAACACAGTGGGAGACAGCCTGGAGATTTGAGTTCCAAAACTGACTCTGCCACTTGACCTTAAGGACTTTATTTAACTCCTTCAAACCTCACTGTTCTTATCTTTAAATTGGACATAATCATCACCATTACCTCATAGGTTTTGGGGGAGGATTAGCGATAGAGTGTATATAAAGGGTATATAACAGAATAGGACCTCATCAAATGGTAGTTATTATTATGCATAAAAGTATTTTTTAGAAAGGAAATAAATACAATAGAATCTTTCTAAAATCATCACTTATAATAAAGAATAAAGCATATGGAGGAAGTAAAGGATTTATACAACACAATAGCTAGATTTTAAGTTCTTAAGACACAGTCTGTTTTAATGACATGTTTATACTCTGTACTTAGCACAGTGCCTGACAAATCCTAAGTGTTTGATGAATGCATATTGCTTTCAGTAAATAGCTTCAGAGCAAGATTCTTCTTTGACTCTAGTACCACTCAGATACCCAGCTGATTGAGCATTTTTACCAATGGAATCATCTTGCCATGACTTGCCTCAGTGTAACTCACTGAGCGCCTTGCATGTGGAATCATTGCAACAATGTTTCCCTTTGAAAGGTTGGGGTTTATGAGGCCATTTCTTCCTTCAGTCTCTATTCCTTTTAATTCTCCATTGCTCTTTAGTTTCTACCATATTTCACAGGCAGGCAAAACAGAGCAAACAAAAGACCTTTCATAAAAGTAACTTCCTACTATAACTTCTCTCCACGAAATCTGCTGAGAACACAAAAAGCAATCACAAAAGAAATGAAAACATAAGCCAGGCTAGTTCCCTAAATCTTTCATAGGGCACCAATATTGATATTTAAGTGAAAAGTTTCTGCAAGATCCTGGAAATAATCCTGAACTCAAGGAAGGATGAGTCAGGGAGGGAAAGGGACCATTTCCATACCCAAGAGTGTGAGGTGTGGTAGACACCTGCTAATTTTGTCCTCTCTGGGCAGCACTCCTGTCTACACGAGGGAGCTGCTCTTCCCAGAGCCCCTGGGACTGGCGGTGGGGATGGCTACTCTATCTAATCGTGACTCCCCAGCCATGTTAACACAATACAATTGGGCACTGACCCAAGCAAATCTGATCTTATTTCTTCCAAGGGATTTGATATATGAAATATTGGGAAAGAGAGAGAGTCACTTATTTTTACACCAGGAATTATAAGGTTATACAGACGATTGGCACTACCAGTAGCCATATTTCCTACTACATGTAATGAACTTATTTGTATCAGAAGAGAATTAGGTCACATAGAAAAAAAAAAAGCAGAGACAAACATAACCTGAGAGGAAGAGTGGGAAATATAATCTTGATGACATCATTTGGACACCTGAATGCACCTGTGACTAAAGCCTTTGTTTGATAGAACAGATTGTAAGAGTAGAAAATGAGTTCTCCTGTCCCCACCCCCACCGCACTTCTAGCTCCAGGCTTGGTAAGTTGGTAAAAAGGTTTTAAAGAAAGAGGGAAGTTACTGGTGCACAAATACAGGGAAGAATTTGGAACTGAACAGCCATCCAGGAGGGAGGGGATGAGGGGCAGAATGGAGGAAGAGTAGAGAGAAGGAGATGATCCAGTCCTGTGATAGAACTGCTCCTCATAGCTTTTCAAATTTTAAACAAATTCAACTAAAGATCACTAAATATTGATGTGTCAGTCGATTTCTTGGGGAAATCCATTTTTTTTAAAAAAAGGTATGTAGTTTTGTATGCTCATAGTTTTGTATCTGTGACATATGGAGAAGAGAGGCATAGGATTTAGTTGATACTATGAAGTGTTTGGCCTTTCATAGATCCTGAAGTTGGCTGGGGACTAAACCAGTTATTTCAGTCTTCAAAGGACCAAAAGGCCTTAGCTAACATGTGAATTATAGATATAAAAAGAAACAAAGAAGATTCAACACACACATAATAGGTGTTCCTAGAGAAGAAAACAAAACAAAACATAAACACAAAAAAAGAAAAAATATTATTCAGAATTAATACAAAGAATTTCTCCTGAAAGAAGAGATCTAAATATGCAGGTTAAAACAACACATCAAGAAAAAAAGTAATAAGATCAAGGCAAGATCAAAAAGTGATCAAAATCAAGACATATCCTGATAAATTTCAAGGATGAACCAGACAGAAAAGACTTGTCACCTTTAAAGAAAAATAATATATATCAGGCAGGCCTTAGATGTCTATCCACAGAGACACTAGAAGCAAGGTAATGGAGCAATGTTGAAAAGAAAAAATATGATACAGAATTCTTAGCCTAGCCAGGATATCTTCCAAATGTAAAGGCGTGAGAAACACAATCCTAAATATGTAAGAACTTTGTAATTTCAGTAATAAAATCTTTCTTAAAAATCTATTTAGAAAATTAACCCTGCTACCTGAAAGAATAATCAAATTTAGAATTTATAAGTTAAGTTGTGATAGAGATAGATTAGCAATAAATACTGTGGTCTGTTAAACAGAATTAAATCATTTATAACTGTGGTACCTATTGCTTCTGAATAATGTGATTATGGCTTCTGAAAGAAATGTGTTTTTATTATTTTACAAAGTGAAAATATAAGAATAATTTGGAAATGATAGACCGAGATAAAAAAAAAAAAATCCCAGAACATGCCAACAAAAAGAAAAGATTTGTAGTTGGTTCATGGTGGCACACTAAATGGATATGTCCCCTTCTACCCCACATTCCTTTGAGAAGGTGGAAAGAAGCCGAAGGACATCAAATGACAAGAGTGCTAGAAAGCAGAGCAAGAGTACAGACCACAAAGTTGGAAGTATTCATGCAGACAGTAGACAAGTTTACAGGGACAAAAAAGGAAAGTGACACCACAGCCCCAAATATCAGAAGTAAGAGAGATTTTTTCCCCAGGGAAGCTCCTAGAGAGGCTCTGAGCTCAGAGTCAAGAAATCCAGCACATTGGAGAGGGGGTGACATTATGCCAGTTCCAGGCCTAGCCTTGAGGGGACTGGCAGCTTCTACTTTCCTTCCTCTTGGAGCTCTTGGAACCCAGCTACCTCTCAGAACCCAGAAGCCACTCTGTGAAAAGCACGGGCCACATGGAAAGGTTAAGTGAAGGTGCCAGACCCAGCTGAGCTTCCAGCTTACAGGCAAGCACCAAATGTGGCCATGAGAGTGAGCCATCTGAAATAATGCAGCCTTAGGGAGCTCAGAAGAATACAGCTCCGCCCATATCTCGTGGAGCAGATGACCCAGCAGAGCCCAGTCAACCCACAGTAGCATGTAGTACGTACATGTTGAAAATACTGATAATGAAAGAGAATACTATAATTAACAAATGTTGAGAGCTGAAGAGGGAAGGGGATAGAAAAGATAAAGTATATAAAGCCTTCATCCTTAACAGAAGGAATCAAAACATAGCAATATACTTTAAAGTGTTAATTATAACCACCAGAAAAGCAAACCCAGAAAATCTTAAGTTGTTTCTGGAAAGTGGGACTAAGGGTAGAAATAATTCAGAAGGCAGTTTAGACTCTTCTTTGTTTTCCTTTGTTTTTTGCCATGTAAATCTACTTCCTTATTATTTTTAAGAAACCAAGTTAGAAGGTTATATTTAATGCATAAAAATAAAAGATATATCAAAATATTATCACTTCATTGTAGAATTTTTTCTTCATTTCTCAATTTTATCAACTTATATATATTATATATATGATAAATATATAAAAATACAAAATGTATTTCAAAACCAATTTATATATGTAAAGACTGATTAGATGAAAATACAAAGCCCAACCACATGTATACTGAAGATAAAAGACCTCAGAGAGACCGAAAATAAAAGAAGGAACAAAACTGTAGCCAGCTGGGGCACCTGGATGGCTCAGCCGATTAGGCAACTGACTCTTGAATTTGGCTCAGGTCATGATCTCAGGGTCATGAGAACGAACCCCCATGTTGGGCTCCATGCTCAGCTCAGTGGGGGAGTCTGCTTGAGATTCTCTCTCTCCCTCTCCCTCTGCAATCCCCACCTCGTGTGTGTGTGCATATGCTCTCTCTAGAATAAATAAATCTTTTTTTATAAAGATTTTATTTTTTTATTTGAGAGAGAGCAAACAAGCATGAGTGGGGGGGAGGGCAGAGAAAATAAAATAAAATAATAATAGAAATAGTAATAGTAATAATACAGGTTGAAACACATGAGGCAAAGTCAAGGTTATACCAAGAGAAAACTTCCTGACCTCTTAATACCTTCATTCCTTATCAAGGCAATTGAAGAATTTTTTTAATAAGTAAACAACTAACACAGTTGTTTAAAGAGTGACAACAATATTCTTTAAAAAGTTGAGAAAAATAATAGCAAAAACACAAAGGAACTAAAATACTTGTTAAATCACTCTGGCCAGTTCTTGGAACACAAGACCTAAAACAAAACCTATCCTATAAAATGGAATAAAAGCTAGGTGGGCTATCATGGGAAAAACTGAAAAAAGCATAAGGAATTCTTAATCTCAGGAAACAAACAGGGTTGCTGGAGTGGTGGGGGGTGGGAGGGATGGGGTGGCTGGGTGATAGACATTGGGGAGGGTATGTGAACGCTGTGAATTGTGTAAGACTGATGAATCACAGACCTCTACCTCTGAAACAAATAATACATTATATGTTAAAAAAAAAAAAAAGTAGGAAGGGAAAAACGAAGCGGGGGAAATCGGAGGGGGAGACGAACCATGGGAGACTGTGGATTCTGAGAAACAAATAGCGTTCTAGAGGGGAGGGGTGTGGGGGGATGGGTTAGCCTGGCGATGGGTATTAAAGAGGGCACGTATTGAATGGAGCACTGGGTATTATAGGCAAACAATGAATCATGGAACACTACATCAAAAAAATTAATTAATTAAAAATAAAAAAATATATAGGATTTTTTTCTTGGGAAAAAAACCCCCAAAAACTGAAGAAAGCATAAATATACAGAAAACGAGGAAGGAGGAAAATCCAGACTGGCCCCGGCATTCCACCCGACTCATCTGTGATTCATGGTTAGGACTCCATTTCCTCAGGTGTTTCATTCGTGAAAGATAGCCCAGGAGACTCTGGAACTAACCCTAACAGATGAAAATTCTGAGAAATGAGTGGAGACTAAAACAACAATCATATTAATATGAAGTCCTGAGGGCAGGATGTTTCTGCAGTAGTGCTTAAGATTAAGAGACACACAACAGTTAGTAAAGAAAAGTTGACTTCAAGTAATAGGTTTTGTCACGGAGAAAGTTCAGATCTTCATTTGATTGGCTGTCAATTAATCAGACACCCAGGCACCATTTGAAATGGTGGATGAAGCTACAATTGATGTACTCAACAGTAGACAAGAAGTGTCTACTCAAAATCAAACAAACAAACAAAAACCCATACTACTTCTTTATTCCAGAATAGGGTGTCATTATAGTATTCTCATGTTGGGAAAATATCATTTAATTCAGCCACATCTTGGCAGGTTTTTCTGAACATCACTTTTATTTCTCTATAGTAGATAAATTATCTGGTATATGTGCATAAGCAAAGTGCATTTCTTTTGTTTCTCTTTTATTAATTTCAATGTTCACAGCGGTAAAGATCAGCCAAAAAAAATCCACTCTAGGAAAATGCTACTCCTTTCCATGAGTAGCATGCTCATTCAACTCGTTATAATGTCATTAAGGTTAACAACAGCAAAATTTACCTGCCTTCTTCACAAAATAAAAATCAATGTTTTCCCTGTATCATTGTAAAACTAAGGTTCAATTCATAATTTTGTGTGTATATATAGGTCTATCTACGAGAGAAAAAAAACACTTGAGGGAAATTGATTTTAGAATCTGGATAGTCTTTCCTACATATTATCAATCTTCATGTTTAAATACATTTCTAGTTTCAATTTTGGTTATTTAGAATTTAAAATTTCGCTACTAATTTTTTGTGTTAGAGCATTGTGCTCAGAGAACGTGCTCTGTATAATTTCTGCTCTTAAATTTTATCAGTAGTTTCTTTGTTGCCTGATAATAAATTCCATTGACACTGGGAAAGTATATTATCCTTGTGAAAGGTTTAACGTTCGATATGCAGCTATTAGGGTAATTTTGTTCATTTTATTACCACACCTCCATAAGCTAGCTTATTTGTTGCCTGTGTGATATAGGAAAGACTGAGAAAAGTATTTTAAAATATCCTGTATCTATCAATATTATAGATATTAATTTCTTTTTTGGTTATTAGATATTTTGACAGAATATTATCTATACTTTAAGGGAATATGAAGTATAACCTTTATTAACATATTTGATAGTGACTTCCTTTCGGGAGTAGAACTGTGTTCACGGCCAGAGAACATGCAAAATTAAACTTTTAATTTTATAATATTCTGTATTATCTCTGCTTCCCAACCCTGTCCATGTGTTGTTTCTATTTTTCAAAGATAAAGAAATAAGCAAAACATAAAATAAGACAGTCTTTTATATCTCAGTGCTTTATGCCTTCACCTCTATTCTATATGATATTAGCATTATTCTTGCTTTATGTATTTATTTTTTGTTTAGGATTGCCTGATAAATTATTGGCCATCTTTTCTTTTAATCTATATCAAAACTATAGGGGGCGCCTGGGTGGCTTAGTCGGTTAAGCAGCTGACACTTGGTTTCAGCTCAGGTCATGATCCCAGGGCCGTGAGATGGGGGTGGGGAGCACCGCAGGACTTCCTGCTTAGCAGGGAGTCTGCTTGAGATTCTCTCTCTTTCCCTCTGCCGTCCCCCCTCCTGTATGTGTGCCCACATGCACGTTCTCTCTTTCTAAGATAAAATAAATAAAATCTTTATATCAGAAAGTATAGGATCATCCAATATTAGAAAGTTTGTTACTATAATGTTATATTGTTAAATTAAACAAGGAGGTCATTAGATTGATGCCCTGGCAACCTTCACAAGCAAACCAAAACCTAAGCCTGGAAATGCGTCAAGGTTACAAAATTGAAACCTAAGGACAGCCAGTTACAGTCAACGAGGCTTTCCACTATAATGATCTGTGATTTCCTTTCTTTGCCTCTACGCTCTCTCTATGTAAGTCTTTCCCTGAGTTCCTTATGGAGTGCCCCTAACCACTTCTTGTTTGGCATTGCCTGATTTGAACTGATTTTTGCTCAATAAACTCAACATTTTTTATATGCCTCAGTTTATCTTTTAACAATATTAATAAATCCAATAAATCTTTTTATTTTTTAAAAAAGGACCCCTTTAATTCCAAAGAATCATGATTTTTTTTTTTTTTAAGTAGGCTCCACATTCAATGTGGGGCTTGAACTAACAACCTTGAGATCAAGAGTCGCATGCTCTACTGACTGAGCCAGCCAGGTGCCCCTCTAATAATTCTTTTAAAAAGCAGTATATGCTAGAAGGCATTCAATAAAATTCAACATCTATATCCCTAGTGTCAGAAAACTAGGAAAAGAAAGACACTGTGTGAATCATTTTACCTTTCCTCTTTTCTGTGACCCTAGAAATCCCATTGATTGGATGGATGCTGTCTGAAAATTGATGAATTCAGTCTGAAAATCTTTGTCTTTTTGTAGGAAGTTTAATCTATTTATACTCATTGTTATAACAGATACAGTGACCTTTCTTGTGTTATTTTGTTTCATAATTTATTTTTAAATTCTGCTAGTGATTACCTTTAGGCTATTGGAACAAATCTGCATTTCTCTAAATGACAAAGCCAAAAGAGAAATGGAGTGCTCCTTAACTCTCCAGCTCCATTCAAGATAAAATGCAAAGTTGACTTTGGTGTTTCTTAAACCAGGGGTTCCCTTGCCTTTGCTACTATAATAATCCAGATTATTGTTAGTTAAATATTTTTATATTATGTGTCTTTTCTTTCAATATTTCCATGAATGCAAGTGCAAAAATTCTTCATAAGATGTTAACAAATAGAATTCAACAATTAAAAAAGGATAACATATCATCACAAAGATATGCAAGAGTGGCTTAGCAGTAGAAATATGAATCAGTGTAACTTGCCATATTAACAACAACGCAAAGAGGAAAAATACTCTGTGAACATTGCAAAAGATGCAAAAAAAGAGCATGTTTCATCTTGTGTTATAGTCCCACTGATACCTGAGGCTCTGTTTTTTGTTTGTATGTTTTAAGTCTGTTTTTTCTCTGTTGCTCAGTTGGGTAATTTCTTTTGTTCTCTCTTTAAATTCACAGAGTCTTCAGGTCATCTCCATCATGCTATTGAGCTCATCAGTAAGTTTTTTCATTTTGGTTATTGTATATTTCAGTGCTCCCCAGCTAAAATAACAATACAGGAATGAAATGATTGTAAACAGCAGGGACAAAAGGAATAGGATGGGAGCCAGACAACAGATATCCAGGAATATTCACAATGTAGGAAGCTTATAAGGGAGTTTTCATTACTTTAGCAGATAAGATGGATGCCAAGTCTGCTCCTGGTTGGGGTACAGCACGATGTCAAGGATGAGTAGGATGATTCTCTCTATAGAAACTGAGAGGATAAGAACTCGTAGGCACCAGGTAAGGTCCTATTGAATATGGGTATCTTAAGCAGAACCTGGGAAATATGCTCATATGTACACTGTTTATTTTGGGAAGTGATCCCAGTGGTGGGAGGTACTGGAAAGAGGGAGTAGGGTGACAATTGCATTTCAGTGGCTCACTGCTCTGGGGAACTAGAGTTTAATTTTGCTGGAAAGTCAGTGAGGAGCCTGTATAATTCACCTGAGACTTGTCCACTGGAAGGATAGAAAAGGAGACTATTCATCATTGAGCACCCCACCCCGATGTCAAAGGCCGTCCTATGGTGTGTTACCTCTCTGTCCTGCCAGTTTGCACAGGTATCCCAATGGTGAGGCAGGTTCCTGCTGTCCGCTCCTTCGCTGGAAGCCCTTCAGAGCAAAAGTCATGATGTATTCATAACCCTTAAGGTCTCTTCCTGACTTAAAATTCCATGACCCCAGTTTCATCTTCCCATTGACCATCCAGCCACACAAAATGGTAACCCTGGGTCGGATGTTGGCACTTTACTGGTAAACAATTTCCTTAGAAAATCTAAAACGTGGAACTTACAATGATTCCTTTTCCAATGTATTTTTTACCAAAAGAATAATCTTCAGACAGAAAATCTAACTGTATTCCTTGTCTGTTGCATGTGGTCACAAATAGTGAGAGTTTAAAGTACTAAAAAATAGTTATGAGTCTGCATATAGACTCTTACAATAACAAAGACAATGCTAAGCAAAAACATACATAAATGAAACATGTGGTAAGGACCCTTTTAATGCAATTTTCCCCAAACTTTTTATTTTGAAAACTTTTAAGCTTACAGAAGTTAGAAGAATATTTCTTTCTTTCTTTTTTTTTTTTTAAGTAATCTCTTCTCCCAATGTGGGGCTCAAACTTACAACGCTGAGATCAAGAATCACATGCTCTGGGGCGCCTGGGTGGCTCAGTTGGTGAAGCGACTGCCTTCGGCTCAGGTCATGATCCTGGAGTACCGGGATCGAGTCCCACGTCGGGCTCCCTGCTCGGCAGGGAGTCTGCTTCTCTCTCTGACCCTCCCCCCTCTCATGCTCTCTATCTCATTCTCTCTCTCAAATAAATAAAATCTTTAAAAAAAAAAAAAAAAGAATCACATGCTCTGGGGCGCCTGGGTGGCTCAGTTGTTAAACATCTGCCTTCGGCTCAGGTCAAGATCCCAGGGTCCTGGATCGAGCCCCACATCTGGCTCCCTGCTTGGCGGGAAACCAGCTTCTCCCTCTCCCACTCCCCCTGCTTGTGTTCCCTCTCTTGCTGTCTCTGTCTCTCTCTGTCAAATAAATAAATAAAATCTTAAAAAAAAAAAAAAAAAGAATCGCATGCTCTGCAGACTGAGCCAGCCAGGTATCCCCTAGAAGAGCTGCAGGAAGACCACGAAGAACTCCCTGGTACCCATTCTCTTGATTCACAAATGCCCAACATTTGGTTGCTTTTGCTTCCTCTCTCTCTTTCTCTTTCTCTGTCCCCCTCTTTGAGTCATTTGGTAGTACCTCAAGGACATCATTGCACTTTATTCTGATCTACTTAATCCCTAACTCCTAAGAAAAAGGACCATTTCCTATAGATACTGTGATCATATTCAAGACGTTTAACATTTGTATGTTATCTAATAATCATTTACTATTAAAATATTAAGAATAATGGCCACAAGGGAGGAGAAAAAAATATTTTCCTCTATGCCTCCTAGGTTCTCCAGGTGGGGCCTTATAAATTATATTGGCCAAAGACAGACCAAAAGGAGAAAAACAAACATACATATGAAGTGTCTTCATATGTATGCTGCTCATGTCCACATGGGAGCACCTGCAGCAATGAGTAATCCAAAGGGTTGGTTAGAACTCAGGCTCCTGTACCATTTTAGGCTAAACAAAGGAAAGGTGGCTTTGGCTTTTGGGCAGGGGAGGCAAATTATGAGAAGGGGACCCAGAAAGTATGGTAAACTAGGGTTGTTTAGTAAGGCCTCTTACGCAGATAAGGTCAGCACTTTCTCCTGAGATGAGAACTGGAAGAGACTTCCTCTTCCTGCTACTGGGAGGGAGAGGCACCTTTACAAATGGAAATTTCCATTTCTTTTACAAAAGGAAAACTTGTGCCTTATTTTTAGAGCTTTTCTTGCATGTGCCATTAGCTAAAATAATCCATGGGCCAACAGAGGCATATTTTTGGGTGGCTTAGTCACAGCCAAAAATCCAGTTTCCCCAATTGTCCCAATAGTGTCCTTTATAGTTTTTTTTTCCCCTCTTTTTAATCCAGGACCCAGTCTAACATCATGTACTGCATTTAATTGTCATGTAGCTTTAGTTTCCCTTAATCTCAGTGCACTGCCTTTCCCCCCTCCTTTTAAGATACAGTATGTGAGGTGCCTGGGTGGCTCAGTCAGTTAAGTGTCTGCCTTCGGACTCAGGGTCCTGGGATCGAGACCCGTGTCAGGCTCCCTGCTTAGTAGGGAGTCTGCTTCTCCCTCTACCCCTGTCCCCTGCTTGCTCACTCTCTCCTCAAATAAATAAAATTTAGGGATGCCTGGGTGGCTCGGTCGATTAAGCATCTTCCTTCGGCTCAGGTCATGATCCCAGGGTCCTGGGATCGAGCCCCGCATCGGGCTCCTTGCTCAGCAGGAAGCCTGCTTCTCCCTCTGTCTGCCACTCCCTCTGCTTGTGCTTGCTTGCTCTCTCTCTCTCTCTCTCTGACAAATAAATAAAATCTTTAAAAATAAATAAATAAAATTTTTAAAAAAAGATACCATATGTAAAGAGTCCAGGCCTATTGTTTTATACAATGTATCAGAATTAAATTCAGATTAATCACTTCAGCTGGCCTGTTATGTCCTCAGCATCTTTTAGTAGGCTCCTCTGCTTTTTGACTTGTTCCAATGCACTTTTAAACATTTTCTTACTTTCTGGATCAATAAGATGGTGATGATCCAGGCCCACCTTTTGCTTTTCCTACTCCAAACCTGAAATCAACCAGGAAGCTGGTTATTTTCAGTGGGAATAGTTTCTTGATTACTGTGTTTTAATATACAGCATTTGTATGCTGTGGGAAAAAAGAAAAGTAGTCCTGGATAGGTTGGAGAACTGTGATAATGTATCGCATGATCTACTTTCTCCAGCAGATATCAATTCCTTTATAGTTGATAATTATGGAAATCATCTCTGACAATTGGTTTTTTAAAAGATTATCATCAGCCATGTTAAATTAATTAAACAAGGAGGCCACTAGACTGCGGTGGCTTGATACCTTAGTAGTCTACGGAAGCAAACAAAACAGACACCCCAAATTCCTCAAGCTTAAGAAATCAAAAACCTCAGGACAACCAATCACAAACAGCCAACTGGGCTACAAGCTGTAGCCAATCAAATGATTTCCTGGCTTTGCTTCTGTCTTAATAAAAGTCTTGTCCCAGCTCCTGGGCGTGGAGAACTCCTTAGCACTTCCAGTTTGGCACTGCCTGATTCATATCAGTCTCTGCTCAAATAAACTTAAAATTTTTAATATGCTTCAGTTTATCTTTTAACAGCCATCTCTTCTCCTTAAAGTCATCTGTGGAACTTTGATAAAATACTTGTCCACAAGTTTAAAATAGATTGTTCAAAGTAATGAGATTCAGAGGACTTGTCTAAAAAAGAATTTGTATTCCAGATGAATAATCTGATTTTATGATCTTAAACTTTTCTTCTAAATCAATGTTACATGATTGTGCAATGAATGGCAGTGACCCCTACTGGGATTGGTCATGTAATGATTTACTTAATTGAATGATTCATTGACTATGACACACCAGACAATTATTTCTGCTACATTATGATATTGTCTGTCTAATGCAGTGACTGAGCCGTACCCAGTGCATGAGAAATCCTTAAGTGCTGAATCATGAGAGCAACTGTACAAACTCTTGTAATTATTTTTAGTCTAAATATTTAAATATTTAATAATAATATTTCAGAAATTTGCCCACTTACCCACTTCACTTCTATCTTTTGGGGGAAGGTTGGGAAGCTATTGATTTCTTAATGCATGAAGAAATTAGGAAAAAAGAAACCATTATTTAGAAAAGAGTCTACATTAATGATACCATCCCCAGATACACATATGGCATCTTTCCAGGATGAACATTTTTTTAAGCTTTTTAGAAAATTTGTCTGTGATAGAGATGTTTATGAATCTAAAATCCTACTCTTTCAAAATCCACTTCAGCTTGAAAAGGGTATGTTTCTGTTTGTTTTATTGTAAAATAAACATAATGAAATTTATCATTTTAACCATTTTCAGTCGTGCAGTTCGGTGGCATTAAGTGCATTCACACCATTGGGCAAAGAAGAAGGTAGGACTGTAAGTTGTGGCCTTGGCCTGTTCAGGTCTGTTTTCGATTATGTCAGGTGCAGGCGGAAGCCTGTTTGAACATACTTCATTCTGGTTTACATACAGCAGAGACAGGAGTTGAGGTCATAACATGCCATCCTAATTGATAGGTACCATTTTAATGAGAACAAATACTACATATAAAATAAGGAAACCTTAAGTAGAATTCACTTTTTATTTCTATAAACTCACATAAAAATAGACAACCAAGGGGTGCCCGGGTGGCTCAGGTCTCCATCTCAGGGTCATGAGTTCAAGCCCCATGTTAGGCTCCATGCCCAGTGGAAAAAGAAAAAAAGATAGACAACAAAATCTTTTTGAAACTAATATATAAATGGATAAATGATATAAACAATTCATAAAATATAATAATAGTAGTAGTAATATGAATAACAAAAGAACAAAACCATATTGTGCTTTATTATATGTCAAGCACTGTTTTGGTCAAGAAGCACTCCATTTCTATTTTGTTACTTTTTTTTTTTTTTTTTGACAGAGAGAGACACAGCGAGAGAGGGAACACAAGCAGGGGGAGTGGGGGAGGGAGAAGCAGTCTTCCTGCCGAGCAGGGAGCCCGATGTGGGGCTCGATCCCAGGACCCTGGGACCATGACCTGAGCTGAAGGCAGACGCTTAACAACTGAGCCACCCAGGTGCCCCTCTATTTTGTTACTTAAGCCTCATAACAACCCTATGAGGTGGACACTTGTACATCAGAGAAGCTGTGCAGTGTTAAGTACACTGCTACTGGAACCGGAGTTCATAACCTGGGCTTAAATCCTGGTCTGCCATTTACTTGCTGTGTGGCCTTGGGAGAGTTACTTAACCTCTCTGTGCCTTAGTTTCATTATTAGAAAAATAGGGACTGTGCCAATAGCCGTACCTTCCTTACAGAATTGTTGTGAAGATTAAAGAAATCACTATTTATAAAGCACTTGAAACCATGAGCCAGAGTTGTCTGATTTCAAAGCTCTTAACCACTCCATTAAGCTTTTCCACTCACTTATTCCACAGATATTTACTGAGAGCCTACTGCAGGGCTAGGCCCCATGCTAGGTGCTGTGGATGCTGTAGCGATTATAAGAAAGCCCCAAATCTTTCCCATCCTAAAACTTAAATATGAAAATTGTTCAGCCTCAATATATTCAAAAAATAAAAATGAAAACTGGTAAATGCTAAAAGCCAAATCAACATAAGTTTGCCAAAGTAATAGTCTCATGTACTACAAAGAAATGTGAAATTAGCACGGTTATTTTAGCCAAAAAATACAGACAGAGGCATTTAAAGTCATAAAATTATTGGCATCATTTATTCCATGAATGTCAATGAAAAGATCCAAAATATAAAACCATATTTACAAAAGTGTTTGTTAGAGTATCATTTATTAAAGAAAAAGAAAAAAAATCCAAAGAGTTTATCAACAGGGAAATTTTAAATAAATTATGATGTGATGCAGCCACTTAGAGCATATGTATATAAGAAAATCCCTCATAATAATCGTGTCAGGCAGCAGAGTGATTCCCCCAAAACATCTACATCTGATCTCCACAATCTCTGACTATGTTAGGTTACATGACAAGGGGTAGTTAAGGTGGCTAATCAGAGGACCATGAAACAGGGAGATTGTCCTGGATTATCCAGGTAAGCCTCATGTAACCACAAGGGTTGTTAAAAGTGGAAGGGGGGGCAGAAGAGTCAGTGTTAGTGCTATGTTGTGAGAAATATTTGATTGGCCATAGCTGGCTTTGAACATGAAGAAAGGGCCCATTAGCCAAGGAATGTGGGCAGCCTCTAGAAGCTAGAAAAGGCAAGGAAATGGATTCTCCCCTCAAGAGTCTAGAGAGGAATGCAATAGCCTTGCCAGTCTTTTGATTTTAGCCCAGTGATACCCATTTTGGACTTCTGACCTCCAGAACTGTAAGATAATAAATTTGTGTTGTTTTAAGCTACAAAATTAGTGGCAATTTATTACAACAGCAATAAGAAATTAATAATCTTGGGTGAAAAGGTGTCAAAAATTGCTCTATGCTCCTAGGCTGTATCCCAACTGAGTTTTCTTTTCTTTTTTTTTGAAGATTTTATTTATTTATTTGAGAGAGAGAGAGCACGCGAGAGCACAAGCGGTGTGGAGGGGCAGCGGGAGAGGGAGAAGCAGACTCCTCACTGAGCAAGGAGCTTGACCCTGGGCTCATCCAATCCCAGGACCCATGACCTGAGCCGAAGGCAGACGCTCAACCATCTGAGCCACCCAGGCGCCCTCCAACTGACTTTTCAAAGGCAGTGCAATCGTCCTTGATCTAAGCTTTGAGTCTTTAACAGATGTTTGGAAGAGGGGAGATGCGGGCACGAACACGGCAGGCTCCTGGAACCCATTTGTATTTTCTGATAAATCCTCTAGTTTCCTTCCTTTACAGATAACTATCCTTAGTTTGTCAGATAATTTGGTTTTCAAATTCTGGCAGGCTTCAGACAACCAAATATATATACAACAAGTTTGGATTTCCTTCTGGAAACAAAAAGGACATCTGTAAGGAAAGCTATACGATTTCTTCCCCTACTTTTCTTTCAGATAGCCCTCCTTCAGCTAAATCTGTCTTTACTGTAGCTCTTTTCCAAAGGCTAAAGATGTATCTAACAGCTTGAGTTTTTGCTATTAATGTCACAAATGCTGCAGTCCCAGTAGACAACAAACCTCAGTTTAACCAACAGTTCTGCTACCATGTGCCAAGAATGGCCAACTTCCTGGCCCAGAACAGTGGCACCCTCAGCCTACCCCCAACCCCAACTAACTCCATATATAGGATTTGTTGCCTGCCACACTCCATGCCAAATTCTGTATAGATTAGGATTAACTAAAAACATATTAATTCAGGGGCACCTGGCTGGCTCAGTCAGAGCATGCAACTCCTGATCTTGGGGTTGTGAGTTCCAGCCCCACATTGGATGTAGAGATTACTTAAATAAAAACATTAAAAAAATAGTAATAAAAATAAAAACATTAATTCAAACTATCTTTAAAAAAATTAAAAGAACCTACATATTAATGATAGAGGTGACATTATAAATCAGTATGAGGAAGGTTTCTTTAATAGGATATCGATTTTTAGTAAATAATCTCTTTAATAAATCCTACTAAGACAACTGATTAGCCACATGGAAATTTAAAAAACCAAAACTAAATAAGGCCCTACCTCATAGCATATACAAAAAGTGAATTCCAGGTGAACTAAAAACCTAAATGTAAAAAGCAAAATTTTAAAATTTTGAACAAAATAGAGAAGAATTTCTTACTTGAGATATAAAAATCATAAACCATGAGGGGAAAAAAGTGATACATTTAATTAAATTAAAACTTTAAAATTCTGTTCAACAAAAAGATATATTTTAAAAGTAAAAAAATAAAATGAGTCATATGTGGGATAAGATCAGTTCAATGTATTTAGCTTACAAAGAATCAGTACACAGAATACATTGACAAACAAATCTCAGAAATTAATGAGAAAAAGACCAATAATGCAACAACAACAACAAAATAAGCAAAAGCCATGAATAAAGAATTCACAGATGGGCATGCAAAGAGGCCAGCTGGAGACTTGGCCGCCCCAGTGTAGTGGCTGATGAGCTAACCCAAGAACAGATGATGATGTCAAGGAGCTTTCTTCCTATTTGACAAAGATGGCCATGACCCATCACAACAGAGGAAGTTGGACTTGTCATGAGGTCACTGGGTCAGAACCCAGCAAAAGCCGATATGCAGGATATGATCAACAAAGTGGGCGTTACCAATGGAGCATCTTCTGACTCTGTTTTCAAAACCTTCTGAACCATGACTTGGAACCAGCAGAGTAGGATGTGGCTGTGGACTTCAGCATGACCATCAACACTGCTATTTTAAAAATTACAATTTACAGGAGCCTGGGTGGCTCAGTCATTAACTGTCTGCCTTTGGCTCAGGTCATGATCCCAGGGTCCTGGGATCAGTCCCACATCGGGCTTCCTGCCTAGCAGGAAGCCTATTTCTCCCTCTCCCACTCCCCCTGCTGTGTT
Organism: Leptonychotes weddellii; assembly: GCF_054177405.1. Taxonomy (NCBI): domain Eukaryota; kingdom Metazoa; phylum Chordata; class Mammalia; order Carnivora; family Phocidae; genus Leptonychotes; species Leptonychotes weddellii. The sequence goes on along the minus strand of NC_138381.1, from coordinate 48,138,113 downwards.
CCTGCTCTCGCTATCTCTGTCTCTTTCAACTAAATAAATAAAATCTTTAAAAAAAAATTAAAAATAAAAAATTACAATTTACATCCATTCCAAATTGTAAATGCTAGTCTTTTTTTTTTTCCAATAAAAGGACTATTAACTTTAAAAAAAAAAAATTCACAGATGAGGAAACCTACATGACTGATAAACATGAGAAAATTCTCACCCTCATGGTAATCAGAGAAATGCAAATTTAAAACACAAGATCCTGTTTTATGCTCATGGAATTGACAACAATTTCAGTTCTGACAATACCAACTGTTGGTGAGGGTGTGGAGCCCCTAGAACACTCATCTACTCTTGGTAGGAGTACAACTTTGTAAGACCAGAGTGCGGTAGGGGGTCAGGTTGAGGTTGGGCATAAACTATGGCAGGCACAGTGATTCTTAGCTTAGCTCAGGCTGGCTTCCCTCAGCATTGTGACATGAATGGTGGCGGAAACTGGGGTTTGTGCTCCCATTTAAAAATCAAATGGTAGGAAATGGTACCAAGAAGAGAGAAGAGACCTCTCTTCCCCATTGTCTGTAAGTGTAGAGGTGAGCTCTGCTTGGCCCTGCTTGAGTCACATGCCTTCTCTAGGTATGTTCCCAAGGACGTGGGCTTACTATTATCAGCTCAGTCAGTCAGAGTCATGTACCTGCTCCTTTGACCAGACAGGGATAGGGCCTGGCATTATGCTTGACAGTTACATCCGGACCACCCAGAATCAGGAAGGGGCAGACTCCCAGAGGGAAAAGAGGGTTTAGGCAAATTCAAACCACAGATGTCCACTGTAGGATCAAACTGAGCATGCTGTTTTGTGGTCTTTTTTCCTTTACCCACAATTACTAATATTATGTAAACATTTCTCAGGGAGGGATTTATTTTTAATTTTTTTTTTTTAATTGAGCTTGTTGAGAAGGAAAAACTTTTCCTCTACCCATTTAGGTTCAGTAAGTAGAGACCTTTGATTTAAACCAACAAAAGACAGATTAATAGGGGAAAGGCATACAATTTTAATTAATATTCACATACACGGGCGTTCAGAGAAAAACAGTGAAACTCCAAGAAGTGATTAGATACAGGATTTATATTCCCTTTTAAGAAAGGAAAGAGGCTTTGGGCTTCCAGGGATGATAAATCATGGGGGAGTGATGAGCAAATATATGGGGCAAATAATGGAAGATACAGGTTATTTTTAGTAAGGCATGTTTGCACAGACTCATCTCGGTGCGAGCCCCTCATCCACAGTGATAAGAGTCACTCTCTTTCTGGTGGAAGGGAGGGGAGACACCTTCACAAAGGGAAATTTATGCCCTGCTTTATGCAGATAAGGGGAGGGCAAGAACTCTTCCTGCATCTGTTGATTCTCAGTTGCCTTTAGCTAAAAATAATCCCTATGCCAAAGTGGCATATTTTGGGGTGGCATATTCTGATCCCTTTCAAGGTATAATTTACGGATAGTAGAATTCACCATTTCTGGTATTTAGTTCTATGAGTTTTGACAAACAAATTCGGAGGTAGCCACCACCACAATCAAAGTATAATTTAGTGACATGATGCGGTCTCGTGGACTCAGCAGATCCAGGCTGATGGCCCCCTTTACAATCACCATTACTTGTGGCTAGGCTACCCTGCCTGGAGCACATCCCCACTCCTGGGGTCACCAGGTGAGCAGTGAGGTGCCAGGACTGATCACCCCAGAATGATCACACCAAGTGAAAAGAGAAGGCTCCTTCAAAGGCACGAATACTGGACAGAGGAAAGTTACAGCTTCTGTGACAGTGTCCAAGGAAACAGATTTAATGTAAGTAAACTCATGGACTTGAACAGGGCCCTTCTGATGTCTGGGATCAGGGCCACCATGCGCATAGCACTTCTCGCTTCCTAACAGCCCTGAGCCTGGCCTGCATTCCCCAACCCCAGAAGGTGTGGTGATTCAGGAGTCCCACCGTCACCCAACTCTCTGAGGGGTTGGACGGTGAGAGTCTTTACCCTGTGCAGAGCGAGGGTGCAGGCAGCAACAGGAAAGCCCCATAAGAAAGTTTAATTGTGGGACACCTGGGTGGCTCAGTCGGTTAAGCGTCTGCCTTCGCCTGGGGTCCTGATCCCAGAGTCCTGGGATCGAGTCCTGCATCTGGCTCCCTGCTCAGTGGGAAGCCTGCTTCTCCCTCTGCCACTCCCTCGCTTGTAGGCTTGTGCACTGGCTCATTCTCTCTCTCTCTCTCTCAAAAAATAAATAAAAATAAAACCTTAAAAAAAAAAAAAAGAAAGTTTAATTGCTGTATCCCCAAGGAGGGCTTTCAGGGATAAAGAAAGAGCCTGGCCATGGACAGCGAGGCAGGCTCTTAGGTAGGTTCCCTGGACAGCAGCTGATGGCAGTGACCCTGCTATGTGGATTAAAACTCCAGTACAAAGTAGCACCCAGTTTGTCCAAAAAAGTTTCCTGGAAGCTGGATGTTCAGTGGTGTGTCCAACTTCAGACAATGTCATCAGGATGCCTTTTTTTTTTCATTGCCTCCTGTTTGGGGCTCCTTTCTTCAGAGTCTCCTCATGTGGCTCGGAAGATGACTGTCCATATCCTCCAAATCACTCTCTCACAGTTTGCTGGCCAGAGCCCCAGACAAGCCCCGTTCCAGCTCGCTTAAGTACCTTCAGCTGAATGAGGTCTGAGTGTCTAAAGCAGGCTTGTTCAACACATACGGCAGAAGGTGGTGGCTGAAACCAATGCAAATTAAAGCAATAATCTAAAACAATAAAAGGCATTGTTTGTAATTATTGAAATGGTTATTTCAGTAATACTAACAATAACTGAAATAACGATTTCAATAATAATATATTGAGTTCTTAATAAGCACCAAGCACTGTCCTTTATAAAGATGCTCTCATTTAATCCCCACAGCCCATTAGGTAGGTACTATTCCCATTTCACAGGTGACAAAACTGTCCTCCCCTCCAAGTTTCGTATCTCTAATGCCTGTGGGGCCGTCAGATGCAATGGCTCTCTCACTTGTGTGTGAAATCAGTTCTTACTTTCCAATCCCACTTCTATCACTCAAGTGTCTATTTCATAATATATCCTGGCCATTGTCCCTAGATCCAGAAGACACTCATCTGCAGCCGTCTCCCAGGGGAGTTGCTTTTGCATCAAACTTATGAGTTGACTTGTGAATTTTTGTTTCAGAGGCTGACCTTTTAATAACCTTGTCTTCAAACTCTACGCATATCAAGAAGCTGGTGCTAAAGATGAGTAAGACTGAGCCTTCTCCATAGAAGTGAGAGAGAGGGACATCTCAACAACTGGCTATCCTGTAATGGGCTGTAATGGAAGTGTGCCGCTCGGGAGGGAAAGACCTCATTCTGCAGAGGAAATCAGAAAGTAAGATTCATTAAGCTACGTAGAGATTTGATCTGTTTGTTCATTGTGGTATACCCCACTCCTTAAACAGTGCCTAACATGTCGGAGAGATCTGTCAAAAACTGAACAAAGCAAGTGGTATTTGACTTGACTCTTGACCAGTGAGGACTGTTCCGGCAAGATCAGCATTTGCAAAGGCACAACAGGATGAAGAATTTGCTGCTTTTGAGATATCTGATGTGGTTCCCTTGTCCTTAGCCCCAAACAGAAAAATCCTGTCTTTAAAAGGTGATCTCTGGCAGCAGTATGGACTACAGTAATTAGTTCTTCAGGAAGTTAGTAAAAATAATTGTTGGAATAACTTCTGAAATACTCTCTGATTTAGACCTCCATGATGTTCATCAAATATTTCTTGCATTCCACCTTTCAGATGCATGGTAGGTTTGCAATTCTTCACTCCCGCTGAAGTTTAGGTGTGGCCACGTGACTTTCTTTGCCCCCCTCTAATGTTAAAAGGGACATAATGGAAACTTTAAGAGTCCCTACTCTGCTCAGCGGATGTGTAGTATAAGCAAGAAATGAGCCTTTGTGTTATAAGCCACCACACCTGCACATTCCATTGGTTTAGTGAATCTTCACCAAAGCCCTATGAGGAAGGTACTGTTCCAATTTTCCAGATAAGGAAGATGAGGCCTGTTCATAGCCAACACACCTCTGGACCTGTGTTCTCCACTATGACGGCCACCAGCCATATGAGGTCGTGAGAGCACTTGAAATGTGGCAGGTCCAAACTGAGATGTGCTGTAAGGGTAAAATACATACCAGATTCAAAATGGTATGAAAGAAAGAATGGAAAATGTCTCATTAGTAGTTTATATTGGGTACATGATGAAATAATATTTTATTGTTTATTTTTTAAGATATTTTATTTTCTTTCTTTTTTTCTTTTATTTTTTTTAGAGAGAGAGAGTGAGAGAGAGAGCATGAACAATTGGGGGAGGGGCAGAGGGAGAGGGAAAGAGAGAATCTTAAGCAGACTCCACACCCAGCACAGAGCCCAATGCGGAGCTCCATCTCACAACCCTAACATGATGACCTGAGCCGAAATCAAGTCAGTCGCTTTCAGACTGGCTTAACTGACTGAGCCACCAGGTGCCCCAAGATTTTTTATTTTCAATTAATCTCTACACCCAACATGGGGTTTAAACCCACAACCCCAAGATTAAGAGTTGCATGCTCCACCAACTGAGCCAGCCAGGCACCCCTATGAAATAATATTTTAGACACATTGGGTTAAATAAAATATGTTATTAAAATTAGTTTCAGGGCACCTAGATGGCTCAGTTGGTTAAGCCTCCGACCCTTGGTTTTGGCTCAGGTCATGATCTCAGGGTCATGAGACAGAGCCCCGCATCAGGCTCCCAGCTCTGCTCTGGGTCTGATCAAGATTCTTTCCCCTCCCTCTCCCCTCCTCTTCTGCTCCTCCCCTTGCTCACCCTCATGCACTCACTCTCTCTCTCTCTCAAATAAATAAAATCGTAAAAAAAATTAGTTTCACCTTTTTATTTTTACTTTTTTCTTTCAATTTTTTGTTTAAACTCCAGCTAGTTAACATATAGTTCAATATTAGTTTCTTTTTTATTTTTACTTTTTAAAAATAGAGCTACTAAAAAATTTAAAACTACATAGGTAGCTTGTGTTAGTAGCTTGCACTAAATTTCTTTTGGATCCTACTGGTTCAAAGGTTTCAGATTAAGGAAGCAGAGACTAGTTCTGGTGGCTCTAAATCCAGCACTCTCTCTGGTATACCTCCCTTCCCCTCTGGAGTGGTTTTATTTGGTGAAGGCGGTTTGAATGACAGTCATCTACATGTATTTATTCATGGATTCATACAACAAATATTTACTGATATATGAGGACTGTTGATACATGCAAAGCATGTAGGAGAGTGGTATGATTTCACTCTGCCCAGAGCTCCCAGTCCTGCTGAGGACAGAAGTCTTGTGCTTGGAAAACTGATAAATGGCCAAGTTGGAAGGTAAATGAGATGCTAAAATAGGAATGCTGTTCAGGAAGGGAAATATGAACTGGGTTGGAGTAAAAAAAAAAAAAAAAAAAAAGGCCTGTTTAAAGACCATCCTGCCAGCTTTAAAGCCAATTTGCCGCATGAATTTTCCTAAATAATCATAACCTAGGGAAACCAAGAAAGTCTGGTTATTCCATTTCTTCTGCTCCTCTGCTTGTTAATACTTTAAAAAGAAGTCAGTCTGTGCACTTTATTTATTTATTATTTACTTTTATTATTGAAGTATAGTTGACATACAGTATTATATATTAGTTTCAGATGCACAACATAAAGATTCAACAATTCTATACATCACTCAATGCTCACAGTCTGTGCAATTGAGATGCAAGTCCTTACTATTGGGGGAAAAAACCCACTAAGAATTCTGCTTCATTTTGTCCCAATTAGACTGATGGACATAATAAAATTGATGCCATATGTCATAAGTGAAAATAACTGGACAATTCTAAATTTTCATTCTTTTTTTTTGCGAGAGAGAGAATTCGAGCATAGTGGGGGGGGGCAGAGGGAGAGGGAGAAGCAGGCTCCCCCCTGAGCAGGAAGCCCAATGCAGGACTCAATCCCAGGACCCTGGGATCATGACCTGAGCCAAAGGCAGATGCTTAACTGACTGAGCCAACCAGGTGCCCCCTAAATTTTCATTCTTAAATGATTAATTACTGAAGGAAATATTAAATCTAAAATATGAACTGATAAACAATGATCACATTTTCACTTCTTAACAATTCGATGCTCACGTCAAACCCTTTGATTTTTATATGTCTTTTAATTCAACCTTGTGTATAATAAACCATTTTCTTTATCTTTTATAAGCCAAGTACCCTCTGCCAGTGATTTCCACAGTGTGATCTACAGTCAGTATCGTCAATTGTCAGTACTGGAGATAACCTGCCTCGGCCCAGAGTCGGAGTTTCAGGGAGTGTGGCCTGAGGATCTATATTTTTTCCAGGCCATTCCTATGCACCCTAAAGTTGGAGAGGCACTGTGGCTAGTCGCCTATGAACAACTTGCTATCTTGCATTCTCCTTGACAAGATCAAAGGACAGGAGGGGTGAGGGCTAGAAAACATTTTGCAAGGCCTCCAGCTGTCAAGGGGAATGGAGAGAATTATTCATAAGCCCTTGGTGCCAAGAAATCTGGAACTTCCGACGCTCTGGGCTAATGCATCTTGCATGAGTTATTTAGCATGCGGGGAAACCCCCCCCATCCACGGTGCCAGTGGCACAAGGCGCCTTGGCACCTTAAAGAAAACAAAGTTGGGAGTTTTTCAGGTTACCCAGGGACTTCTGATTTCCTGCTTTGTTATCTGAAAGTAGGCACAATGATTATACCCCTTTCCTTCTTCAAGGTGGGTGACTGTACCTAGTAATTTTTCGTAATGGCAGAAATAAAATAGTGGTTTGAGGAGACATACTGAGCAAGTAGCTCAGGAAAATGGATCTGCTGAAAGACCATTCCTCCTTGGCAAGAACAGAGCAGCCTAGAAAGGTGTAGATACCTCATTTCCTTGTAAGAACCATCCTGTGTTCTTTCAGGGTTAACAGCCTCCTTGCATCCCAGATGTAGCTTGGGTTCTCTTTCATTTGGGGCATCGATTGGGTCTGGATACTTTTATTTTTTACCTTTTGTTCTGAATTAATTTTAGACTCACAAGAAATTGCAAAAATAGTACAGTGAATTCCTGTGTCCTTCTCATCCAGCTTCCCTCAATGATAACATCTTATATAACCACTGAGTATTATCAAAACCAGGAAACTGAAATTTGTACAATGTTATTAATTATACTACAAACTTGGCCTTTTTTGGTGTGTGGTTATCTGGTCAAGATGGCTCGGGAGCATCTTGTCCTACAAGACAGCTAAGTGCCCTGTGGAAGGTAGCAACATTTTCTTTTTTGTAGGAATTAGCCACGACATCTCTGCATAGCAGTGGTGTTTGGTTCGAGTTTTCTGAGGGATGCAAACAATTCCAAAGAGCCAGCTGTTTATTGGTATTAAACTAGTTTTCTTATGCTGTATTTTGCCTTGTATACTTAATAGATCCAAGTCCTTACATTTCTATAGAGTTTTAGATTTACAAAACCTTTACACATAGCTTACTGTATTTATCTCTTGCAATCAATTCAGGACGTTAGGATCCACACTATAGTTTATATTTTATAGGTTAGGAAACTGAGTGTCAGAGAGCTTAAAAGACTTGGATCCACACCTAGATTCTGGGGATCACCTCATTCTAATGCCTCTTTTATTTTTCCTACTCTCCAAATATTTTGTTGTTGTTTTAACTTTTTTATTGTGCATTTTAATGTATCAAATAATTCTATAAGGTTTATTGTAAAAAAAGAACAGTCCCAAGCACGGCCCTTGCTCCCCTGCCCTGGCTAACAATCTCCAGAAGGGACCACTTGAACTTTTAGCTACAACTTTTGGTCCTTATCTTCACATCTCTAATAACATGCTTATACCGCTGTTTCTTGATTTTTCACTTTTAAGCATTATCTACTGATTTCCCACATTGGAAGGTGAGGACTTTATTTTCTGTCATTTACTTTTCCACTGCTCCCATCTCATATACATATTACTTGACCACCCCCCAACACAATCCGGATATATCACAATTAGGGGTATGTTGGTATTTGGGGATTTCTTTATGTGATTATAAATGCTAGTCACTGCTGACTAGCTGAGTCATATATATACTGTGCTTCCTCCTCAACTTTATATTTTCCCTGAAGTTAGTAACTGTCAAGATTTTTTCTTTTGCTTAGTGTTCTAAGCAACTTACCATATCTAATATATTTCTATAATTTTCCCTGTGGCCTGAATCTCCTGTCAATAAAACTGATTTTCTATTAGTTTCATCTGTTTGGAATTGTCTCTCCCCAACTGTTTTGACCCGCTCCTTGGAGAGGCTGGTTACTCTCTAGGCTCAAAATAAAGCTGTCATCCTGTATTTCCTTCACCTTTTTCGTAGGGACTCCTTTTACGGCTCTCTTCTGCTGGATTCCCTGAATTCTTTCTAGGTTTGTTCACTCATTTTGGTGGAGTACCTCCTCTGACATCTTCCTCTAATATCTTCCAAGCGTAGTTGGAGATACATTTTTCAAGACTTTGCGTATCTGGAGACTTCTTTATCCTAGTCTCATATTTGATAATTTGGCTGGAGATAGAAATTTAAATCTAAATCTCATTTTCCTGAGAATTTTTACATTATTTTATTTTCTTTGCTTACGATGTAGTCATTAAGAAGTCTAGAGTCGTGGGGCGCCTGGGTGGCTCCGTCATTAAGAATCTGCCTTCAGCTCGGGTCATGATCTCAGGGTCCTGGGATCGAGCCCCGCATCGGGCTCCCTGCTCGGTGGGAAGCCTGCTTCTCCCTCTCCCACTCCCCCTGCTTGTGTTCCCTCTCTCGCTGTGCCTCTCTCTGTCAAATAAATAAATAAAATCTTTAAAAAAAAAAAAAAGAAGTCTAGAGTTGTTTTAATACCTGCTTCTTTATAAGCGATCTGTTTTTTCCTTTTGGAAGTTTTTAAGGTATCCTTTCCCTCTCATTTTATGGTGATGTTCCCTTGAGTATTACAGTTTTCATCCATTGTGCTGGGCACTTGGTGAGCCCTCTCCATCTGAAAACTTTTGTATGTTGGTTCTAGGAAATGTTCTTGAATTATTTCTTTATTGTTTTCTCCTTCCATTTGGTCTGTTCTCTCTTCTTTCTCAAATTTCTTACATTCATTTGCTGGACTTTCTGTATTCAGTCTCCAATTTTCTTTTCTCTTTTATTTTTCCTTCTCTGTGTCTTCTTTCCCCCCTTATTTTCTGAGAGATTTCTTAAATCTTCCATCTCCTCCAGTGAGTGTTATTTTTTTTAATGTTCTTCGTTGATTCCAAGATGCACCTTTTTTCACATTTTAAAACCTCTAAATTCAGGATTTAATTCATAACTGATGGCCCATTACAATGACTGTTGTCCAGGCAGGCGTCATGGCGTCGTTGTCCCTGCCTATGCCTTTACAAACTTGTCATCTCACATGAGTTATAAGCATTGTTGACACCACACATGTCAAGAAATGTAGTTGGAGGGGCGCCTGGGTGGCTCAGTCGTTAAGCGTCTGCCTTCGGCTCAGGTCATGATCCCAGAGTCCTGAGATCGAGCCCCGCGTCGGGCTCCCTGCTCAGCGGGAAGCCTGCTTCTCCCTCTGCCACTCCCCCTGTTTGTGTTCCCTCTCTCACTGTGTCTCTCTCGTCAAATAAATAAATAAAATCTTTAAAAAAGAAATGTAGTTGGAGGCAAGAAAAATGCCAAATGCCTTGGAATAAATGAAAGAACTTCCAAAGCAGCAAGGAGCTGGCATGACCAACTTGTACCTTGTGCAAGATTATCACTGAAGCGTCAAACCTCAATTGGTCAGAATTTTCTGCTGACTTTGAAGAGAAGTGCATGACATCCAGTGATGTACAACTCAATTGAGAAGAGGTGAAACTACAGTATAAGTCAAATAAAATAGTGCTAGATTTAAAATTTGAAAATGGATTATCAGTAGCTTAGGAAAAAAATCCCTAAGATTCTAGTGGAGTAATTGGCTAAGAAATGATGCATAATCTGGGGCGCCTGGGTGGCACAATCAGTTAAGCCTCCAACTCTTGGTTTCAGCTCAGGTCATGATCTCAGGGTCATAAGATCGAGCCCCATGTCCAGCCCCATATCAGGCTCTGCACTCAGCGCAGAGTCTGCTTACAGTTTCTCTCTGCCCCTCCCCCCTGAAATAAACAAATAAATCTTTAAAAAAAGATGCATAATTTGTACTCTAGTGGCACAAAGAAATTCAATGAAGGAGAAAATGTCAGTGATTCTGAGTTGGGAAGTGGTTTCAGAAGATTCAGACTCTGAATGTGAAGATGTTTAGGAAGTAATACATATTTCTTATATTTTCATACACGCACACAATGGTGATGAGGTATAATGCATCTGTCTCTAAACCATATTAAAAGTTCTTCAGTAGGTAAAAGTAAAAATTGTGCATTTTAAAATATAGTACAAAAAATGATGATATGTCTTATGCTTGATGCCATCTTAAGAGAGTGGATATTTTTTATTTCTAAGAGTTAGGTTTTTTCTGAAATTTTTTTGGTGACGTCCTGTTCTTGTTTCATGGTTAAAATGTTTGATCATCCCTGTGAGGACACTAATGACTGGTTTTTTAAGTTTTCATTTAAATGTATAGTCTGGGTTTCCTCTGAATTTCTTCCCCCCCCCAACTCTTATTTATTTAGCACCTCATTTTTCATATAAGTAATTCCCCCTCAGATGTCTGATAACAAAAATTTAGTACTAACAAGCTATTTGGACTCTCTGTAAACTAGAGTAAGTCTTGGGCTTTCCTGAAGGCTGAGGACCCTTTCTTCAATGAGCACCATTCATTGCTTCAGAACTTTTTAGGTATTTTCTCTTGAGTTGTTCCCTGCCTGGGAGGTTTATGCCTGACAGTCAGCATTTAGGAAGCAACTTTGGTCCTCTGACAAGGTGGGGGAGGGTATTCATCCAGCTGAAGGTTTGGGGAGGGGGCTTAAGATGTGACCCTCCTGTCTTCATTATCTCCTGTATTCTTGGACTGGGGCAGCCATTTCCCCACTCTGGAAAACCCCACTCTTCCTTTTATGGAGGGCTAAGTCAGTTCACTCTTCTGCTTTCTGCCTCCCAAAATTTTGTGGCTATTGTCTTCTCTCTTACTCTCTTTCTTCTACAGGTTTATGGCTTTTGTTTGTCCCTTTGCCATAATTTCAGTTGTGTTTCCAGAAGGAGAAGCAGTAAATATATGTGTTCTGTCTTTAAACTGAATCTCTCCATATTCTCCTGCCTATTTGGAATATTTTCAAAATAAGTTATATAATTTTTTTTAATGTTAATATTTCTAGATGTTTCTTTTCTTATTTTTACCTCCTTACTTTATACTCTCAAAACCATAATCATTTTGTTTTGTTTTGATTTGTTTTGTTTAGAGCAGAGAAAATAATTTAATTTAGGAAAGAGGAGAAGGAAATGGAAGGGAACATGACTTTAAGTGGTATTTTATTTAATTCCCACAAAACCCAGCAAGACAGGCACAAGCATCCTGTTACGTGGAAGAGAAAGGTCAGGGAGGTTACATACCTGCCTCAGAGTCTCATTAGGCAGATCCTGAAGTAACTCTTAAATTTTGACTCTGATTCTCATTGCTCTTCTGTCACTCTATGCTGAAAAAAGATAACTATTAGAAGCACCATGTCAAATGTCTTTGGTATCTGAGACAATATCCTTCATGCCACATTCTAGATACTTCCATTCATTTCACAGCTATGGCAGAACACATTATCTTCTTCCTATACCCTCAACCAGAGGCAACTCACATTGCATTTTACCAGCCCCTAACTCCCTCCAACCCCCTCCAACCCCTAACACCAACCAACCAATCTTAGTCAAGACTCTTTATGATGGAAACCTTTTTTGGTTTTGTTTCCCAACTGAGAAATGGAAGTGTTGATATATAGAAGTTTCAAGTGATCAACACAGGTGAAAGCCTGCCCTGACTGGTAAGCCTAAGAGGGAGTCATTCATTCTGATTATCAATGTCAAAGTGAGCCGGGTCAGTGGGGCCTGGAGCCAGACTATCCTCACAAGTTCAGTTGGGAGCAGAGTATGACAAAGGCTGGGCCTGAGGGACAGGGGTCAACAGACTGAGATCTGAATAGGGAAGGGTTGCCGCTAAAGGCTTAAGGGGCAATTACCAAAACAGATCAATTAGACAAGGCAATCTTTGAGGTGCCACTTTGTCAGGCTCTGGAGTGGGAGAAAGGGCTGTTGGTTTATCAGGAGTAGGATGGGCCTGGCCGATAAGATACAGGGCACTGAGTTAAATTTGAATTTCAGATAAGCAACTGATCATTCTTTAGTATGAGTACATCCTATGCAATATGTGGGACGTGCTTATACAAAAATTATTTTGTTGTTTATCTGAAATTCAAATTTAATTGGATATCATGTATTTTTATTTACTAAACCTAGTAACCTTAAGTAGGGAGTAGATGTGAGTAGCCTAAGGAGATACGCAAACCACTTTGAGGCTTTCTTGCAACAAAATCTTATAAGGAAGCCAAATACATGTAAAAGAGCAATGAATCCACTCAAGTTGAAGCAGGGAGAGGGGGCCTCTCTCCCATGAGCCCTCTTTCCCACTCCCTCTTTCCTGTAATGGCTTGAGGCACCACCACCAAAAGTGAAAATTTACTGAAAGGCATGCATAACTTCTTCCATTTAGGGGGACATAGGTTTCTTGGGTTATTTCTGCAGGCCCTTTAGGAAGGTACCACCATGTCCATCAGTGGAAATGTTAGAGTGTTGACCAGCTTTGAAGGTAGTGAAGGCCTGACTTGCAGGAGCCCACGGCATCAGTACTAGGTGGCAGGACTCTGTCCCCCGAGCAGTGGGGCTCAGGTGGTCAATACAGGTTTTCAGTTGGCTTGGTCCTGGGAAGGGCCGATGTGGATGGTTTTGCAGGGCTTCTCTGGTACCCAGGGTATCTGATACATAAGCCACGGAATGGGGTCTAGAGAATACCAGTATAATCATGGAGGGCAAGAAGTATATACTTTCCTCAAGTGGCACCGTTTAATGGAGAAATGCATGGTATTATTTAGTGCATGACATTTATTACTTCTGATATTTATACTTTTAAAAATCTTGTTTGTAATATATGCCAAAGACTCAAGATTAGTTCAAGACTCAAGGGAGTAGTGAAAAAATAGAACTATATTTGAAATTCCTGAGTATATTTACGACACAAATTATGATCGCCTGTCAATGGATCTTATAGTCAGCAGGGGGGATCCCTGCAGGCCTGCATGGTATATCTTGCCTTCAACTGATATCTACTTAATGAGATTTTGCGGCATAAAGGATATTCATGACAGCAAATAAAATTTTGCACTGATAGGACCAGGAAAGACAAAAAGGAAAGATGATCAATGTAAATGAAAAAAAGTGTAAGGTATATGATGAAACTGCACAAATGATGAAGCTTTTGTCTTCTGCCCCAAGCAGAATGATCTTCAATCCAAGACAGATGCAAAAAGAGCATCTAGCTGCTTAAAATGAGAGCAAGACTGTTGGCTTAGATAAATGACACCCCAGAGTCCTGAAAGAAGTTGCAGATGTGATCACAGGGCAATCCAACCGGGAGGGATCAGGGAACAGAGAGACGGCAAAAGACCGGAGATGGGCAAATGAGTTCCAGATTTTCCAGCACAACAGGAAAAGTGACTTATGGATCTGTGCCCTGGTTAAGTTTAATTCTGAGCTTCAGCAAAACTCCAGAATGAATGATTAAAGGGGTTTTATGTGTATTTATTAAAAAAAGTGGTGACTGCGAGGCACTCTCTTGAGTTCCCTGAAATCTGAGCTCAGGCCAACCAACCTTGTTCCATTTTGAAGCACTTGACTGGAGGGACAGGAAAATATTATAGTCAGGAATGACTTATGTTAGTAAGACATTTGCCAGGAGTCTCTCATGACATCCTTGCGCACAGAAAAATGTGGACCACTGATTCCAGGGTCCTCTATATTCCAGAATTCACCACATGCGACCTCAATCACAAGGGTGCAAGGAAATAAAACAATCATAACAGAAACACTTACAAACGAACTTTCTTGAAACTAACGACTTTTTGAAGTAAGATAGTCACACTCAAATCTTTCCTCCCTTGTGTTGGTTTGCTAGGACTGCAATAACAAAATACCACAGGCTGAATGGCTTAAACAACAGAAATTTATTTCCTCACAGTTCTGGAGGGTGGAAGTCCAAGATCAAGGGGACAACAGGGTTGGTTTCTCCTCAGGTACCTTTTCTTTCTTTTTTTTTTTTTAATTTTTTTTCCTCAGGTACCTTTTCCTTGGCTTGTAGATGGCTCTCTTCTCCCTCTGTCTTCACGTGGTCTTTCCTCTGTGTGTGTCTGTGCCCTAATCTCTTATTATTATTATTTTTTAAGATTTTATTTATTTATTTGAGAAAGAGAGAGAGAGAGCACACAAGCAGGGGGGAAGGGCAGAGGGAGGGGGAGAAGCAGGTTTCCCGCTGAGCCAGGACCCGCCCCGGGACTCGATCCCAGGACACTGAGATCACCACCGCCTGAGCTGAAGGCAGACGCTTAACCAACTGAGCCACCCAGGCGCCCCCTAATCTCCTCTTCTTATAAGGCTACCCTAATGACCTGTTAAAGACCCTATCTCCAAATACAGTTACTATCTGAGGTACTGGGGGTTAGGACTTCAACATATGAATTCTAGGGGACACATACCGTCACTTTATACTAGCATCCGTGCCAGCCCGAATCGCCAGCTTCTTTGTTGATAGCTTGCTGTTATTTTCTTGTATAATACAATAATAAAAAGAGGCACTATAACATTAAATGCTTACTATATGCCAGGCACTGTTTTACCTCCTTTACCCATATGTACTCACTTAATACTTATTAAAACCCTATAAAGTAAATATTCTTATTCATTCATTTTAGAGAATTAAGGTTCTTGGTCAAGTAGGATTTCAACCTGGGTGAGCTGGATCCAGAACCCATCTAAATAGCTATCTTATGTGAAGGAATTCAAATCAATTGCAAAGTGAAATTATAAATCTTACAAAAGATACTGGATTTCCAGAAGTCTTTCAGAGAATTGTTTGAATGAAATCCAAAATAGAAAACAAAAAAAGGATATGGAAGAGTCAGACTGTTAATTGAGGAAGAAAAAAATCATGAAGACGTCAAAGGACCACAGAATTGAATTATTTGAATATAAAAGGAAAAGTAAGGACAATGAATCAAGCCTTCTAATATTTTTGCAGAAATGACAATCTTTACGATTATAATCTGAATGTCAAAAATAAAATGAAGATGATCACATCTTGCTATCCTAGTTTTGTCAGAAAATCTCCTTCCTCCTATAAAATAACAGGGCTTGAGCCGTTCTATTTTTGTTTTCAGAGCTGATGCATTATTGTCATCATAGCTGAAATCTTGTTAACTTGAACGTAAAATGAATTAATTTGCAAGATGGTTGGTTTTACTTTTTAAGATTCATTATAATAAAACATTATTTTCAATGTTTAAGGGACTTTTTTTTCCTGTTTTAAACAGTTTTAAGTGGGGTTTTTTTTTAGGATTAATTATGCTCTGCTAATGACCTTCTATATTATTTCAACTGATTAAACAATTGCACCCAGAATGAATTAAGTGATTAGTGTGTTTAATTTGGTGAAGAACTATTAGACACACTTATTTAATAAATTGGTGTTGAAAACCTGGGAGGGAGGGGAACCTGGGGTGCTCAGTCAGTTAAGCATCCTCTTGATTTCAGTTTAGGTCGTGATCTCAGGGTCCTGGGATCGAGCCCTGCCTCGGGCTCAGCACAGAGTCTGCTTGGGATTCTCTCTCCCTCTCCCTCTGACCCCTCTGCTCATGCTCTCTCTCTCTCTGAAATAGATAAATAGATTTTTGTTTATTTTTTTTAAAGATTTTATTTATTTCAGAGAGAGACAGAGATAGTGACAGAGAGAGCAAGAGAGAGCAGGGGCAGGTAGGAGAGCGAGAAGCAGGCTTCCCACTGAGGAGGGAGCCCGACGCAGGGCTCGATCCCAGAACTCTGGGATCATGACCAGAGCTGAAGGCAGACGCTTAACCGGCTGAGCCACCCAGGTGCCCCTAAGTAAATCTTTAAAAAAGAAAAGGAAAGGAGGGGGAGGGGAGGGAAGGGGGAGGGGAGAGGAGGGAAGGGGGAGGGGAGGGGAGGGGAGGGGGAAGGGAAGAGAGAGAGGAGAGGAGCAGAGAGGAGAGGAGAGGAGAGCTGGGAGGAATAGTTTATATGAGAGAGAACAGCAAGGTTCACAAGGATTTCAGGGCGAGAACATGAATTTTAACTAGGAAAAAATGCATTTAGGTTAAACAGTATCTATTTCATAAATACAAAAGAGAAAAGAACTGGCTAGATTACAGATTCAAAAGAATGATTTAGATATTTGATGACATTCCTAGATTAAGCTGAATAATCCTAGTTTACCAGGATAGATACCTAGCTATTTTCCGGGGTCTTGCGATTCTTCCTAGGTATCATTAAAAACAACAGCAACAAAACTGGTGTAAACCTGAGTGTATCCAGGATATCAAGATATTGTAAAACAATGTCCTATAGGAAACAGTTGAAGAAAATACCAAATCTTTAGGAAATGATACAAACAGATACAGAGGAGCCATTTTCACATGTTTGTCAGCTGCTCTCAGGTATTAGGAATGTGGAGAAGAGAGTAGCTTGTGGGTTGCTCCAGGGAGCCCTGGGTGAAATAGCCACAAGGTATATTTGGGTTTAACATATTAGAAGAGCCTGTAACACTTAAAGGAGGGCAATAAATGGGCAGGAAACTGACCTTCCTGTCCCTCCATCTCCTTCAGCCACGTTTTAAGGTTTTCAGTGTCTTTTGCCTCCTTGGTTAAATTGATTCATAAGTTTTTTATTCTTTTTGATGCTACGGTAATGGAAATGTTTCCTTAATTTCTTTTTTGGGTTGCCTATCTTTCTCCATGAGAGATTAGCTTTGCTTGTTCTGGAATTTCATATTAATGCAATCATACAGCATGAACTTTTTAAAAAGAAATATTTTATTTACTTGTCAGACAGAGAGAGAGAGTGCACAAGCAGGCAGAGGGAGAAGCAGGCTCCCCGCTGCGCAGAGAGCCCAACACAGCGCTTGATCCCAGGACCCTGGGATCATGACCTGAGCCGAAGGCAGACGCT
This sequence comes from Leptonychotes weddellii, assembly GCF_054177405.1. Taxonomy (NCBI): domain Eukaryota; kingdom Metazoa; phylum Chordata; class Mammalia; order Carnivora; family Phocidae; genus Leptonychotes; species Leptonychotes weddellii. Next base: position 48,120,840 of record NC_138381.1, on the reverse strand, counting down.
TAACCGACTGAGGCACCCAGGCGCCCCGTACAGCATGACCTCTTGTGTAAGGCTTCTTTCAGTCTGCGTAATTGTTTTGGGTTTCAGCCATACTGTTGAGTATATCAGTAATTCATTGCTTTTTATTGCTCAGGGCATTGCACTGAATGAATATACCACAGCTTGTTTAGCCAGTCTCATGGTGATGGACGCGTGGCTACTTCCAGTTTGAGGTTGAGCTTTATGAATAAAGCCGCTATACACATTCCCGTACAAGGCTTTGTGTGGATGGATGTTTTCAGTTCTCTTGGGCAAGGACCTGGGAGTGGAATTGATGGGTCATAGGGTAGGGCTATGCTTAGTTTATAAAGACATGGTCAGACCTTTCCCCCAAGTGGTGGAGGTAAACGTATTTTTTAAGCTTTAGTGATGTTTTTCTTCCCTTTTGTAAGGTGGGTCTCTTAATGGTCGCCACCTGCCGGCTGGCGCCTGCTACATGCTGGTGAGTGTTGGCCCCTCGCCAGGGAAAGAAGCTGCTGGCCTCAGGGCTATGAAGTCAGGGTGCAGCGCCTCTCACAAAAGGAGGGCTCTGGTCACAAAAGTTTATTACTCAGGCCATCCCAGGGGTTCTTCCAGGCTCATTCACACCGCTCTGCTCACTGACTTCATCTTCCTTTTTATTTGGTCTGAATTGCCTTTAAAGCACTTTCCTGTTCAAACACACATGTTCTGAAGGATTCAATGAAGCCCTTTTCATTATGAAAGTGGTAGCGGGCGCAGCCTTGTGCATCATGACGTTCTACTTGACCCTTGTGAGCCAGGAAAAGGGTATTTTTATGTTTCAGCTTTAAATCTTAAAGTGAAAGGCAGTGTGAACCTCTAGTCTGTAGAAGTGACATTTTCCCACCAACTGAAGCACACTAGGCAGTAGGTAGTTTGGGGCAATTGAAACACAGTGAGATGGTTTCTCTCTCAATGAGGCTGTTAACCAGCTTTGAGAGAGCTCCCTTCTCAGAGTTACTCAGTGAGTGAAAAGGGTCTTTGTGCATGTAGAACTTAGAACATTTCTAGAGGACAGACCACAGTAAGACGGAGAGGACATCGTCACAAAGTATTTTCCAAGGCTACCTGCTACAGACTGTGACTAATTTTGTTGTAGGCCAAAACCATCTTATGGAAGGTTAGGCTCAGAAAAAGCTCAAAATATCAATAATGTAACCGAGGCAGAAGTCCATTTCTCTCTCACAAAGGAGTCCAGAAGCCAGCAGCAGCCCAGGGCTATGAGAGCTCCACGATGGCTCTCCGCGGCTCAGTCCATAGACGCAAGAAGGCCACAAACACTTCCTCCCAGAGCTCAGAGAACTGAGTGTGCTCTTTTTTTAATTCAATATAGGTGATACACAGTGTTACATTAGTTTCATGAGTATAACAGTGATTTGATGAACCCATACATTACTCTTGCTTAAAAAAAAAACTGTTTCTCCTAAGCCAGATGTTAAGCACAGGCAGTGTTAACAAGGAATATGTGTGTGCCTTTGGCCAGAAGGAGACATCTTGGCAGTACCAGCTACTGGTTGCTTAACTCTGTTGGCCTGAACTCTTGGTTACATGGCCACACTGAACAGCAGGGGAGCCTAACATCTAGAACCTGAGAAGTGGGATGCTGGTAATTAAACTAAAAGGGGAAAATGAACGTTGGGAGGTCATTGTCAAGCTCTGCCATAGCAGCACTGGGGTGAATAAATAAATTAGTCTCCACATCTGCATTATCCTATATGGTAGCCACCCACCAAATATGGCTGTTGAGCAACTGAACTGTGGCAGGTCCAAATTGGGATGTGCTGTAACCATAAAATATACACAGGATTTCAAAAACCTAGTGTGAAGGAAAGAATGTAAGATATCCGTTTTTATATTGATTACATACTAAAATGGTACTGTTTTGGATATGTTGGGTTAAATAAAATGTTATTAAAATTAATTTCACGTGTTTCTTTGTACTTTTTTAAATGTGGCTACTAGAAAATTTAAAATGATACATAGACCTCACATTATATTTCTTTTTTTTTTTCCTTACATTATATTTCTATTAGACAGTGCTGCTCTAGAAAAACCAGTTAAGGATCTTCTGATGGCTCCAGGCTTGGGAAATGGGACTAACATGGGAAGTTTAGCAAGGCAGAAAGAGAGAAAGAGAAATCAATAAGTTCACAAAGGAAAGCAGGGAGGGAAAGTAGGAAGGAGGATGAGAGGGAGAGAGGGAGGAAGGGAAGGAGAAGCAAAGGATTAAGTCATGGAAGAGTTCTAGTTTGCAAGGTTGATTTCCCTAAGGCTGAGCTGCAGAAGAATTTGGGGAGAACTGGGGATGAAGGAGAAGGACTGAAAGGTGGCTGTGTAGAGTGAACCAAAAGAAAAACCATTTTTCTGATTTTTTTCTGGCCTGGGATGCAAAATGCTGAGCTCTGGGCAGCACAGTGAAAATCCAGGACTGAAGCACTGGCATTCTAGAACCTTTTGGAGCGATCTCAGTAATTCCTGTGTGCCTGTAATTTGTCTACACCTCCTCCCTTCCTTAACCTTAGGCAGTGGCCATGGGAGCCTGGCAGGAGGCATAGCTGGGAGCTCTCTGCAGTAGTCTGGCACCTTACCACAGACCCCTGATGTATCTCTGCTGGAAGGGGCTGGTCAGCACACTGGTAGGTTAGGACGACTGCAGTAGTCACAGCACCCCTGGGGACGGTCACACATTAAGCCTGGCCCCTTGGGAAAACCTGGCAACAGCTGGAAAAAAGGCCCACAATCCTCTTCTCCCTCCTAGAGATCCAGAGGAGAAAACTGAGATTATTCTCTTTTTTAATAATATTTTTACCCCAGGCCATATGTTAGGCACAGGTAGAGTTGAAAAAGAATATGGAAGAACTGTCAATTATCTGGTGAATTTAAGCTGGATAGACAGCTACCCTAGATCTGCTTTGGGAACTAATTTATCTTGGTTAGTTATCCATGTTGATTCAAAAGGAAAATAGAGAAAGAAGATATTCCCCTTTGTTTTGAGCACCAATCTAGAGCTAGAGGACCCCCAAATCTCTGTGTTATTTTATAATTTTCACCATTCACTACTCTATTGTCACGAGGATGAGCAGAGTATAGCATTTTATTAAGTACTTCAAGTTATTACAGACAAGGGATGATTTAAGGCCAAATGATTTTATAATAATAATAATAGTAATTATTATTATTATTAATGTAATTTTAAAAGCAATCCAGATTTGGAAACTTGAAGTTTTGGAAACTTTCCAACTTGAAGTCTTTCATTTACAATTCAATAACTTTTTTTTTAAGACTTTATTTATTTATTTGATAGAGAGATAGCAAGAGCAGGAACACAAGAAGGGGAAGCAGGAGAGGGAGAAGCAGGCTTCCCACCAAGCAGGGAGCCCAATGTGGGGCTTGATCCCAGGACCCTGGGATCATGACCTGAGCCGAAGGCAGACACTTAACGACTGAGCCACCCAGGCGCCCCTCAATACCTTTGCAAAAATGCTATTAAAAATATACTTTTCCAAGATTTGGAATTTTGAGACAAAAGTTTTAAGTTTAGGGACACCTGGCTGGCTCAGTCAGTAGGCACATGACTCTTGATCTTGGGGCTGTGAGTTCAAGCCCTAGGCTGGGTGTAGAGATTATTTAAAAAATAAAATCTTCTTAAAAATTTTTTTAAGTTTAGATTCTCTAAAACTTGGTATATACAACTCAACTGTATTTGGCTATGCCTGGCCATATGTAAATAGCCATTATGTTTTATTTTACACATAGTACAAAATCAACAGGAATTACAAGATTTCTACCAATTTCAGTCATCTAATAGATCTTGTTCACACTTAGAGTTAAATAATCAAGGTACAAAATATAAATGTGGGTAAGGAAAGAATTACTACTTGCCCAATGGACAGTCATGGGTTGGAGATGTAAGTACCTTTTTCGATGGAAGCCTGGGGAATGCTGTCATTACTAATAATAGTAAGCAAGTAAGCACAATGACTGTGGAAGTCTTTTTGCACCTGGGAAGTGGCCCAAAAAAGGAGTAATATCATAACACTCTGAACCTGGTTAGACAGGTAGGGTGGAAATTTTATGATTATAATTTCTTACTCCTTTCCCACTTGGAGTGTGAATATGCTTGTGTCATGACTCAAAGGGGTTAGTTTTCTTTTAGAAGGAGGGTGGTGAGGGGCGCCTGGGTGGCTCAGTCGTTAAGCGTCTGCCTTCGGCTCAGGTCATGGTCCCAGGGTCCTGGGATCAAGTCCCGCATCGGGCTCCCTGCTCTGCCGGAAGCCTGCTTCTCCCTCTCCCACTCCCCCTGCTTGTGTTCCCTCTCTCGCTGTGTCTCTGTCAAATAAATAAATAAAATCTTTAAAAAAAAAAAAAGAAGAAGGAGGGTGGTGAACTGGGGCCTGGAGGCAACTGCCTTTGAACAACTGTTCCTTTGGCGAGTTTTGCTTGGTGCAGGAGAATGAATGTCACTGTTATTTAATATGGATCTTTTCCCCTACAGTTTAGCCTTTTTCATTTTATGATGGTGTTCAGTAATACAGCTGGAGCTTTTTTGTCCCTCAGCTGAAACCTGCTAAGTAGTGGTATGAGTTCCCTTTTCTAAGGTGTGAAATTCCTGCAGCCTACAAAAGCCCATTGAGGAGTTGTCACGTCAAAGAGTGCTGGAGCAGGAAGAGACTTAGAGCTGTCATTCCAGCTCTGCCCTGTCGCTGGCTGAAGAATATGACCCTCAGAAAACAATCTGACGCTGGGAACCGTGGCAGGGCTGGACTGACAGCCCATTTCATTCTAGCCCTTTCTTGAAGGAAAGATATGTATCATTTTTACTTTTAACTAAAACGACAGGCAGACAAAGCATGGATATAACAGCTAAAATATCTCGTTATGTTAATGAAACAAATGTGTGCTTTTAAATACGAAGTTAGAGTTTGTTCCCTAACTGAAGTGACATGAACATACACAAGTCCTCAGCTCCCCACCTGTCTTCCTCCAGCCTCAACCACTAAGTGGGCACCAAGGGAAAGAAACTCAGTGCTCCCAGTTCCGAAGGGGAGGGAAGGAGCTGGAGAGAGGAAAGGACGGAACTGGGAGGCTGGATCAGGCACAGAGCTAGAACCCGTTTATCCAAATTCTCAGCCCGGTAGTTTACACAACTTTTAATTGTTGCTTTCACTAGGTAAGAACAATAATAAAATCCACTTTACACCCTGGTACCCTGATTTGATTTATATCAGACATGTTAAATTCCTTACGTCATTTCACATACAATTTTTTTCTTTAGAGAAAGAAGTTCAGCTCTGATATAATGAGACAGGAAGGCTAAGGCATCGAAGGGAAACTGTACTATGTACTTTTTCTTTTTTTTTTTTTTTTTAGTTTTGGGAGTAGGGTTGCCAGATAAAATACAGGACACCCAGGTAAATTTGAATTGATAACAGGGACATACTCATAAAAAAACATTATTCATTGTTTATCCGCAATGCAGATTTGACTGGGCGTGCAGCACTTCTACTGGCTGTCTCTGGCAGCCCGTTGGGCGGCTCCCAGCTGAGCTCCCCTCCGTGGAGCGGAGCTCAGCTTCTGGAAGCAGGTTATTTGGCAGGCTTGCTTTGGGAGTTGGTTTGAAGTTACTTGGATTTGATGACCTTCTCCTTTTCTCCTTTGTGCAGGAATCCACTTACCAAGACAACTAGAGGAAGTGGTAATCAGATACTGCCTTCTAGAAACTATTAAATAAGCAGTCGCGATCTCTTTTTCTCCACCTTCCTTCAGTCTTGGTGAGGCGATCAGTGGGATATAGTCACTTTACCTCCCTATTTTAAAATTCTGTTTTGCATACCCTTTACTGGAGTAGCGTTCTTTAGAGCGGTGTTTAGTCAAAAGCCCCATTCTTCGGTTATATTAAACATTTAACTGCCTGATGTTTTTCTGGGACATGTGAGCAGGAGGTGAGGAGCAGTCTCTCTCTCTCTCTTAGCAGCTGGGATTCAGAGCATTTCTGCAGATAGAGGCGGGGCCTTCCTGGCTGTCTCCCTGGTATTCCCAGCTGGGCACAGCACCTGGGCACCCAGGGAAGCTGGACAGTGACAGGCACATGGCCTCCAGCGTCTGACAGCTCTGCCGCCTGCTACCTGTGCAACCAAATGCAGTGACTTCATCTTTCCATGCCTCATTTTCATGTCTATAAAGTGCGGATAATGTTATTATTGTGAGGACGGCAGGAGTTTAAATAAAGGCAAAGCCCTTAGAACAGTGCTTGGTAAATGTTAAATCAGTAGATCAGCCTCCTAGGCAGTTCCTGTTCTCTCTAGAAGCCATTGGTTAAGTGGTTATAACTGTTCCACCAACCTACAAGATTCCTAAAGAAATGACTTAATAACTCGGGAGGAGTACAGGTGTAGAGAACTTGGCCATTCTGTATGGGAAAAATATAAATTGTTATCATCAGGGATGGGTCCTTTTTAAAAATCTGGGAAATTTTAAATCACAAAGAAGGACATGGGGGAGGCAGAAGTACCCTTTGCACTTCTGGGTAACAGAGGGAAACAGGCAACTATTGGCGAGGATGCGGAGAAAGGGCAACCCTCCTACACTGTTGGTGGGAAGGCAAGCTGGTGCAGTCACCTTGGAAAACAGTACGGAGGTTCGTCAGAAAGTTGAAAATAGAGCTACCGTATGACCCAGCAACTGTACTACTAGGTATTTATCCAAAGGATAGAAAAATAGTGATTCGAAGGGGCACCTGCACCCCAATGTTTGTAGCAGCAATGTCCACAATAGCCAAACTATGGAAAGAGCCCAGATGTCCATCAACAGATAAATGGATAAAGAAGATGTGGTAGATACACACACACACACACACACACACACACACACACACAATGGAATATTACTCAGCCATCAAAAAGAATGAAATCTTGCCATTTGCAACAATGTGGATGGAACTAGAGGGTATTACCCTAAGCAAAATAAGTCAGAGAAAAACAAATACCATATGGTCTCACTCAGATGTAGAATTAAGAAGCAAAACAGATGGACATAGAGGAAGGGAAGGAAAAATAAAATAAGATAAAAATAGAGGGAGAGGCAAACCATCAGAGACTCAACTACAGGAAACAAACTGAGGGTTGCTAGAGGGGAGGCGGGTGGGGGTATGCGGTAACTGGGTGACGGGCACTAAGGAGGGCACATGATGGAATGGGCACTGGGTGTTATATACAACTGATGACTCACTAAATTCTACCCCCGAAACTAATAATACACTATATGTTAAATAAATTGAATTTAAATAAAAATTTTTTTTTAAATTAAAAAATAATTAAAATCTGGGAAATTTTAAATCACAAAGAAGGACATGGGGGTGGCAGAAGTACCCTTTGCACTCCTGGGTAACAGAGGGAAACAGGCAACTCCATGGTACTGACCTTGGCGCTACTCTGAGTGAGTGATCCACGGGGGCTACCCTGAGGCTGGGTTGTTGCAGTGTATCCTGCTTCTCCTGCAGAGCTGATTACCCAGTGTCAACCTGCCTCTCTGCCCTCTATGATATTATCACTAAAGTGGCAAAGAGAGGATTTGATAACACATCTGAAAACTCAACAAGCACAGCACTAATATAAGACCATCCATCGGGTTGTTATGTGCCAGCAGGTGTGGAGAGATAGGAGGAGCAAGCTTCTTTATCAGGATCAATGAAATGTAGATCATGGCAAGAAGTATCTAGAAAATAAAAAATAAATAAAAATAAAATAAAACACTGTAGCACTAAATTAACATAGGAGCTTCACACTAACCCTTGGTGCAAATGTCTGCTTTAAACACCAGGAGTCATCCCTTCGTAGGCCCTTCCAATGGTGGTGGGTGTCCAGTAGGAATAGCGTCTGAGCACAGATAGTTTTTGTTGTTGTTGTTGTGCATTTTTGTTTGTTTGTTTTTAGAGAAGGAGGTGGGGGATGGGCAAAGGGAGAGGGAGGGAGAATCTTAAGTAGGCTCCACAGGGGGCTCGATCTCACAACCCTGAGATCATGACCTGAGCCAAAATCGAGAGTCAGACCCCTAACCGACTGAGCCATCCAGGCGCCCTTGAGCACAGATAGTTTTAAAAAGCTCTGGGGGTTAGGCAGAGCTAAGTTGGTACATTCTAAATCCCACACTTAACATTATTGTATTTAATCCTAGCAAAAGTCCTACTTATTAGTTTCTATCTTTCTTAACTATGAGAAACTGAGACCCAAGGAGGTTGAGAGCTTGCTCATGTCACACAGCTCATGTGGGCAGGACCTCACTGTGAGCCTAGGTCTCTGTGGCTCCAAAGGCCAGATTCTTACTGCAGACACTGTTATCAACCTCTAAGTGTTCCTAGCTGCTCAAAGAGAGTTCGAAGGTCTCTGCCCTGCCTTGGGGTTCTGCCTTAAAAAAAAAAAAAATGTTTTTTAACTGTTCCAAATATACATACAAAATTTTACCATTTTAACTATCTTTAAGTAGTATGCAATTCAGTGGCATGAAGTACACTCACAATGTTGTGTAGCCATCATCACTATCCATTTCAGAACTTTATTTTTATCATCCCAAACAGAAGATTCTTCTTTCTTAATAGGAATTTTCTGGCCACAAATAATGAATCATGTGGTTGGATGCAAGAGGCTTTTCTTTTTCTTTTTTTTTTTTCTTAAGTAGGCTCCACGCCCAACATGGGGCTTGAACTCATGACCCTGAGATCAAGAGTCGCATGCTCCACTGACTGAGCCAGCCAGGCACCCTAAGAAGCTTTAAAAAATTTTTTTATTTATAAAACCCAGTGAACAAACAAAACATGACAAAAATAAATCACATCTTAATGACATCTTTAGAATTGTAGGGTTAAATATAATTGAGAATTATTAGATAATAAAAAAGCAGGATAATTTAGAATGATCTCAGTTTGATTTGTGCTTCACACAGTTCTAAAACCTCTAATTCCACCCCACATCTGGCCACAATCTCTCCGCACCCCCTCAGGCTACTTGACCTGACTGTGGCAGGATTTCTCCCATGCAGAACACAGCCTCACTTGCCCTGTCAGTTCCTCTCAAAACTCGCCTCCCCTGAGAGCCTCAACTCATCAAGCAAAATGTGAGTTATCACATGCAACATCCGCCAGTGGAGTCCTGCCCAGTGATTCCTTGTGAGACCTTAACATGAAATGCATGGGTTTCCCACTCTCTAGCCCAATGTTGGTCCAGATGGGAGCCCAAGAAAGAAGATCGGGATGCTATGTATATGAGGCTCAGGACCAGAGAGTAAATATGTCCCTCTCTTTATTTTAGCCAAAAGGGACCCAGTAGTAAAGCACAGAGGAAAGAATGAGGTGCTCGGGGCTGGATGGTGGAGAAAGCCATTTACAGTTTGGGCCCTAAATAGACAATCTTCCCCATAGCGAGAAGCCTGTAGAAACCTCTGTCTTGTTGTACTGTGGGAAGGATCCTTAGAGTGGCTGAGGGAGCTCAGAGAGAGGCCAAGAGCCAACTGGGCAGGAAACACAGATTAGCTTGTTCCTAGGCAGATAGTATTCCACAAAATCATCTCCAGAGTAGTTTCTGAAAAGTCCCCATCTTTAATTTTTTTTTTAATAGGTTCCATGGCCTGAGCTGAGATCAAGAGTTGGATGCTTAACAGACTGAGCCACCCAGAAGCCCCACTGAAAACTCCGTCTTAAAATCTACACTTTGAGCAGTTATAAACAGAGATGGAAAATGGTGACATAAGGAAACAGTCTTCCAAGAGTGGACAGTAGGACACTGTTCCTGACACAGGGCTCCTAAACCCTGGTAATTTCCTAAGTGATAAGAACACTAGGAGCATCTTTTGTCCTAATCTTTGACCTTGGTTCCTGACACAAATTCCTTGGAATTTCCTGGATGATAGGAGTGTCTTTTGTTTGAACGAGGCAACTCTTGATGGGCTCCTGGGTGGTTTCAGGATGGGGGCTGGTCACCAGAAAGACCAAGCCAAGATTAGAAGCTTGGAACTTTCAGCCCCACCCCCCATCCTCAGGGAAGAGGAGTGGGCTGGAGATTGAGTTAGTGATAGATCATGCCTACGTGATGAAGCCTCCACAAAAACACCACAAGTATCAGGGTGGGAGAGTTTCCAGGTTGGTGAATGCGTTTATGGGCTTGGAGGGTGTTACATCCCAACTCCAAGGGGATAGAAGCTTCTGTGTTCAGAGTCCTTCCAGATCCTACCTTATGTACCCCTTCATCTGGCTATTTATTTGTATCCTTTGAAGTATCCTTTATAATAAATTGGCAGTAGTAAGTAAACTGTTCTCCTGAGTTCTGTGAGCCATTCTAGCAAATTATTGAACCTGAAGATGGGGTCATGAGGACCTCTGTAGCCAAGTCAGACAGAAGTTGGGGTAACTTGAAGACCTACCACTTGCAGCTGGTGTCTGAAGTTGGGGGGGCAGTCTTGTGGGACTGAGCCCTGAAAGTATAGGGTTTGTGCTAACTTATTTACTATCGGAATTCAGTGAATTGTAGGACACCCAGCTGGTGTCAGAGAATTGGGCGATGTGGGAAAAACCCACCTTTCTGGAGTCAGAACTATTGTGTATGAGAGTAAAGGAAAATAAGTGTTTTTCCTAGAAAGACACACAGAAATAGGTCAACGGAACCTTGACTACAGAAGAAAAATAAAAGGCTAAAGGATACTCGAACTGTAGTAGAACAAAGACAACCCTCCTAAAGTAGTTTCAGTGGAGACAAATTGGAAATTGGCACAAGAAAGTCACACTGAATTATAGTGTATTGCACATTTATATTAACTGTACGATAAGCTGTGGATTGTGCTTATTCCTTGGTGTGCATTCCTGACTAACTCCTTTTGTTGCTTTATCAAGTCTGATTTAAAGTTCCTTCTAGGGATGCCTGGGTGGCTCAGTTGGTTAAGCATCTGCCTTTGGCTCAGGTCATGATCTCAAGGTCCTGGGATCGAGCCTCACATTGGGCTCCCTGCTCAGCGGGGAGCCTGCTTCTCCCTCTCACTCTGCCTCTCCCCTCCACTTGTTCTCTCTCTCAAATAAATAAATAAAATCTTTTAAAAAAAATAAAGGTTCCCTCTAGATATTCGATCTAGGTAACTCTCTGGATCAGATGGCTCCCTCTAACTGTGAAAGCCAAGAGGATAGTTTCACAAGTTGGGAGGTGAACGCAGGTCCTCTTATATTCCGCCCAGTCAGCCGTGTTTTTTTCTTTCCGTCTGGACCGCATGAGGTGCATGGTTGGAAGGATGGGTAGCTTTAGGAGTGTGTCTGCAGGTGTTGGGACAAGTTCATGAGCATGCCAGGCATCATAAAGTTCTGGAACCCTCAAAAAGAGGATCAGCATATTCAAGTATGAAAACCATAGAGAGCTGAGCTGTTGATGAGAAGGCTGGAAATTAAAGCCTTGTTCTTCCAGTTACTGAGCAGGTGACCCAAGGACAAAAGCTTGGAGTGGATTAAGCTGTCAGAACCACAGTTATAACATCACCCTTCCCAACTTCCTCAAGGAACAGATGAGCCTGCAGCCTGCACACATCTGAAAACTGTGAAGCCCTATGTAAATGCAACACGTTGTTAAATAAGCACGTGTCTATGTGAGTATTTTGTCTAGGTTTAGCTGGCCCCGGAGTTGCATTTGTTGCATAGTTTCCACGGGCAAGGACCCATTCTCTACTACATGATACAAATGTGTGCTATGTGTGACTTAGCTCAACATGATTCTTTAATTGTTAGCCCCTAAGGACAAGTGTTACAAGTAAACTTTGTAAAGCAAACTTTAAGTCGGCCATCTCTATGAAACTTTCTTATTTGGGCAAACGGAGAGAGGCTTATACAGGTTTACAAAGGACTTCACAATACAGACAGTGCCAGCATCCAGAAAGATCATTGTTGTCTTTATAAACTTCTGTAAGCATTAGATTCTCCCAAAGGAATAGTCCCCTTACAGCATCAGGGAACTGGCTGCCCTCTGCCCAGTCTGGGCTCCAGTTTTTGTAGAATTATGACATTGTCGGGGCATCCAAAGGTGAACAGTTTTTCAGATTCTGATTCATACTAATCAGATTCACAAGAGGTAGGTGTATAAAATAGAATATCAATTAATATCAATTGATTAATTGATAAATAGGATATCTAACTGATAGAAATATCAGTAGGGCAGATACTCATGTTTGCTGATTGGCACGTTCATTCCCTGAAAATAAAACTATGAAGAAGCTTAAAGCACTAAGCCTCCCTGCAGAGCAGAGAATCAGAACAAAGAAGGGTAGGGAAGTAGCTCTCAGCCTGCGATATCCATTTCCAGATCAGGGTGACCCCATCACACACACCAGTGGGTACCCACTACCTCCCTCCACCCTTCCCGCCTAAAGGTGGCTAAATGAGTATAGCAGGTCAGGGCCAGAAAGTTTTAAAAAAGAAAATAGAAGATTAAAATGCCAGAACAAATTGTATCTAGTAAAAGCAAGATTTGTTTTATGAAATTTTTGTCTTGGGGCATCTGGGTGGCTCAGTCGTTAAGCATCTGCCTTCGGCTCAGGTCATGATCCCAGGGTCCTGGGATCGAGCCCCGCATCGGGCTCCCTGCTCAGCCGGGAGCCTGCTTCTCCCTCTCCCTCTCCCTGATTCTCCCCCTGCTTGTGCTCTCTCTCTTTCTTTCTCTGTCATATAAATAAATAAGTAAAATCTTAAAAAAAAAAAGAAATTTTTGTCTTGGTTAGATAGATACATAAATGGAAGGAAGGATGGAAGGAAGGAAAGATGGAAGGAAGGGAAGGAAAAAAGAAAGAACTGTGTCCTATGTGAAAATAAAGTGTGTTCCTTATAGTGATTACTTTCCCCAAAATGTATGAACATCTCTTTTATTGAGACTCTGACATCTTTTTTTGTATTTAATAAATATTTATTGGGTGCCTGCTCTGTACCAGCAATTCTTCTCATAGAGATTACAGTGGGGGGAGGGGTTCTGGGACAGATTTAAAATAAAAAGGAATAAATGAAGAGACAGGTGAGATAAGACAGGTACTAAATAAACAAAGTACCCCTTGGGTCTCCCCTTTCTCTAGTCCCAGTGTATCTGGTGACAGCCACTCTTGTTCCAGGTACTGCTATTGATGGGCTCATCCAGTTCCACCGGCCTGGCATTATGCCTGGCCCGCTCGCTCACTGACGCATCATCACTTAAATGGATCCTTTGCAAAGCCACTGCCTATCCCGTGCTCCTCTCCTACCTCTCTCAAATCCTCATGGTGCATATTACCCACCTACATTCTTGAAATAGCCCTGTGATTTTTTTTTTATTCTCTAAAAAGCGATCTAAAGATAATCAGGCAAAATATCACATAAATGTACATTTCAAGGGCCCGAAGGAAGAAAACTAGCAGAATGTGATAGAGCTGGAAGAAATCCTGGAGCCGGTCTTCTCAATTCCCTTATTTTCTGGTGGAGACACTGAGATCCAAAAAGCCCCTGACTTGTTCATGGTCAAAGTCATTTGGGAACAGATCTAGCTCTAAAAACCTGGGTCTTAGACCCCCCTGTCCAGTGTTCTGTCACCCTGTCATACAGCCTGTTTGTTATGGGCTGAATGCTTATGTCCCCCTCAAAATTCACATGTCAATGTCCTAACACCTTATGTATTTGGAGGTAGGGTCTTTGGAAGGTAATAGGGATAGAAGAAGTCATGAGGGTGAGGCCCCCATGGTGAGATTATTGGCCTTATAAAAAGAGAAAGATCTCCCCCCCACCACCTGAACATACATGCAATATGGAAAGGTCATGTGAGGACACAGCAAAAAGAGGGCCATCTACAAGCCAGGAAGAGCGTTTTTAACAGAAACTAAATAAGCCAGCACCTTATTCTTGGACTTCTATCCTCCAGAATTATGAGAAGTAAATTTCTGTTAAGACACCTGGTCTATGGTATTTTGTTATGGCAGCCCAAGCCCACTAAGACACTGCCTAAAAGAACATCACACCGAAGAGGACACAGAGACTGCTTCTTTCTCAGGTTTTTGGATACATCGTCATCCTGTTATTCTGTGCTTCTATAACATAGCAGGTGTGGGGCAAACCGATTAAAACATTTTCATGATGAAAGAGTGAAGGAGTTCTATTATTCACTGGGGTAAAGTTTTTAAAGCATTTTGTGCATAGTTTTAATGAAGTCTTCAATCTAGTAACTGATTTCATTCATTCATTCGTTCATTCATTCATTCATTCAATCAATAGGTACTGAGCCCTGCTAGGAACCAGGCTGTGTTCTAAGTGATATATCACTGATTATTAGAAAGTAAGTGCCTGCCCTCACAGAGTTTCATTAATACAGGGGTGGGGCGATGGGTGATAGACACAAAGATGGCGCCTCTTGAAGGAAGAGCTTGCTGCCGAGCTGTGGGGAGTGGTTAGCAGCAGACTCCAGCTGTTGGCTCTTTCAGGGTCAGTGCAGCTTCAGACTGCTGTTTTGCCCATGGTCACCCCATTCCCAGGGCAGCCCATAACCAATGGCTGAGCATGGCAGGGGTATAAAGGCCTGGTCATTTCAGCCCAATACAGGACAATTCTTTTTTTTTTTTTCAGATTTTTTTTTTTTTTTATGTATTTATTTTAGGGATCTGGGAAGGACAGAGGAGGAGGGAGAGGGACAAGCAGATTCCACGTTGATCCCATGACCCTGAGATCATGACCTGAGCTGAAGTCAAGGGTTGGATATTGACCTGACTGAGTCACCCGGGCGCCCCAATTCTGGACAATTCTGATGGCAATACTTACTCTAGAATTCCCCGCCAAATTGGCCAATAATTTTTTGTGCCTGCATCACAGTTTGACTTCACTGTTTGTCCTCCTGCTTCTCCTAGGTCTTCCTTTTACAAGTGCAGATCTCTAATAAACATCCTGCATCTCAAACTCTGTCTCAGTGTCGGCTTCTAGAGGACCCAACTTGCTCCAGGGACTATTCCCTGTAAGTGTGACTATTTTATGTAATTGTCAGTGAAGGCTTTTTAAAATAAGCATCTCAGTAAAGACCTGGAGAATATCAGGGAGTGAATCCTGCAGAGATCTGAGGGAAGAGTGTCCTAGACAGAGGGAACAGCTAGTGCAAAGACCCTGAGGCAGGAGTGCATTTGGCAATTTGAGAACAGCAAATGAGCCAAGGAGTTAGAGCAGATGAAGGGAAGCAGGAAATGAGATGCAAAAGACATTAGGAGTGAGGGTGAGGGGTGATAGAGTCCCATCATGTAGGGAAGTTTCACATACAAGGAGCTGGATTTGTTGCTGTGCAGAGAAGACTGGTTAGAAGTTGTAAGAGATCTACAGAGGGAAAGAACATAGAATAGATGGATAAGACAAAAAGAACAAATCAAAACACATTGCCTCATATTTTGTTGAATCAGTCCCCCAGTCCTGAGCATTTAACAAAGGGTATTCCTATTGAAACAAAAAGAAAAAGAAAAGATGAATTGTTGGAGTAGTCAATAAAGCCCGTTTTTGAGTTCAGAGTGCAGCCAGCCAAGAAGATTTCTAGACATTGTGCTCAAAGCACGTTTAGATGGAGGAGTGAGGCAATCTGACAGATTTCTCTCAAGTCACCCAGCTTCAGCTTGCAGGTTTCGGGAAAAGGGCAGGTAAAAGACAACCTAGAAGCACCAATAAAGATTTGGGCAGTCGGGCGTTGGGTTTTGGGGATGCCACATCAGGAAGGTGGGAAAGAAATTGGAAACATTAATTTGGAGGGCTGTAATCTGGTATTGAAAGAAACTAGAAGAATTGAGAATTTGGTAAGGACTGACAAAATGTGCAAGATGGCAGGATTCAGCCAGTTTACAGGTAGACAATAAACCTCCAAGACAGTGAAGAGGACTGGAATCTGATAACTTGCAAGAGTGGGTTATAGTTTTCCATTGAAACCTAAAATTCACCTCTAGAGTCACCCATACTTTTGATCAAAGATAATCAAAGAGAGATTATTTTTGCAAAATAAGTCTAGTCTCATCAAATTTGGCCTTATTATCTCTATAAGCGCAACAACAATGCCAGTTGACCCCATAAGCCTTTTTTTTTTTTTAAAGTTTGCTTTGCTGGAACTTTTCATAAGGAATCTCAGATTGGACTTTCCAAAGCCTCTCAAGGGTAGGAAGTCAAGCCAAGAACTCACTACCAGACTCCACCTGCAGTACCTATAGATTTGGGTGAAATCCTCTCGCCTTGAGGTCCCAAAATATCCTCTTTCCTGAACCTACCAGGAAGTGACCTTCCTTACCCACCTGTAAGACTGGGAACCCCATAAGCCAGGCTGGTTTTTCCAAGAGTAATTTGTAAGCATTGGAACCATTTCTTAAAACTGTCTGGACATACCTGATTCTATGCGTATCATTCTCAAATGACATTCCAATCGAAGCCTTGGTTATCTAATCAATGTTTCCAGTTATGTTCTCTTATAGAGAGAAACATTCTTATTGGACTTATGCCTTTTTGGCTTTAGGTGGTCAATTTTGGTAACTCTTTTGGTTATCTTTGGTCCCTCAAGAGCTCCTGATCAGGGTTAGGGGGCCTAAAGTCTGAGTGACTGTAGGGAGATGAGCAGCTGGAGTAGAAAGGGAAGGGTCTGGCAGTGGTGGGCAGAGGCATGGAGAAGGTAAGCATCTGAAGGGGGACATATCAAAGGAGCTGAAGGGAAGATGGTAATTGGTCAAAGGAGGAGGAAGGAGTGGAGATAATAAGAAAGGAAAGATCTCAGAGGGACCAATTTGGGGAAATCTTAAGTTTCCCAAAGGGACCGCTGAAGTCCCAAATGATCTTTAATAAAATCACACCAATGAGAACAGAAGAGGACAGTTAGCACCATAGAGGTGGATCGTGTAGTCAGCAAGGGTTGGAGAAGGCTGAGGGTTTCAGTCAACTGAGAAGTTCCCATGAAAGGCAAGTAGGAAAAACAGAGAGGTCTCCAAAAAAGTCAGAAAAAAAATTTCAGCCCAAGAAGTATATTGCAAAAAAGCCTGGGACTCTAACTCAACTTCAGAGAGTATACTCATTTCCAACGTGACTTAAGCCAATAAGCTTTTTTTATGGCTTAAACATGGACACAAGACACATTACCAAAGAAGGCACAGAAGATGCAGCCCCCATATCCAAAGATACCCAAGGAGAAAGAAAGCAGGGACTCTCCCTGCCATAAGCAGTAAGAATGGCATTTAGGTATATGTGACTCTGACCTCTTCCAAAGATGAGACACCTCCAATCACAGATTCACTAATCCATGATACTGAGAGGAGAGTTCTCAGTGCTCAAAGCCAATGGGGAAGGAGACAACAAGGGTCCTAATGGGCTGGGACCCCGTAGGACTCATACTTAGACAAACCTCCTGAGAGCTGGTAACAGTTGGTAGGAAAGTGTTGCTTGTCTTCCTCCTGTGTTCGCCCCTAGCCTCTAGCCTAGCCCCTAGCCCAGCCCCTAGCCCCTGTACACGAACTCAAATATCTGTGCTGCCCAGCAGGTGGAAAACCAGAGGAAATGTTCTCTCTGGATCCAAGCCAAGCTCTCACATAAAATCAAATCGGAAGAACCTCACCCAGTTTTATTGGTGACCCACAGCGAAGCTTATCTAAAGGGCCACCAGTCTGGTGAGAATTGTAAACCAAGTGGTCTGTGAGGCTCAAACAACAGGCTTATAGGAGCTATGCCTGTGTTCTACCCTATGATTTATGACAAACAATGACACAAAAGACAGAGACAAATGAACAGGACAAAATGGATATCTAAAACAAGAGTCATAATACCCAAAAATCTGCAGGCATACTTCAGAGATATTGCAGGTTTGGTTTCAGACGACCACAGTAAAAGTGAATATCACAATAAAGCAAGTCAAATGAATTTTTTGGTTTCTCAGTGCATATAAAAGTTATGTTAACACTGTTAAGTGTACAATAGCATTATTTTTAAAAAAACAACATACATACTTTTATTAAAAATATTGCTAAAAAATGGGGTGCCTCGGTGGCACAGTCAGTTAAGTGTCTGACTCTTGGTTTTGGCTCATGATCTCAGGGTTGTGAGATAGAGCCCGGGTCAGGCTCTGAGCTCAGCAAGGAGTCTCCTTAAGTTTCTCTCTCCCTCTCCCTCAGCCCCTCCCCTCTGTGTGCACTCTCTCTCTCTAAAATAAATAAATAATTCTTCAAAAAAATATATTGCTAAAAAATGCTAACCATCATCTGAGCTTTCAGTGAGGCATGATCTTTTTGCTGGTGGAGGGTCTTGCCTCCATCTTGATAAGGGTGGTTGCTGCAGGTTGGGGTGGTTGTGGCAACTTCTTAAAATAAGAATGAAGTTTGCCTCATTGACGGACTCTTCCTTTCATGAGCAATTTCTCTGTGGCCTGTTGTTTGATAGCATTTTACCTAGAGGAGAACTCCTTTAAAAATCGGAGTCAGTTCTCTCAAAACATGCTGCTGCTTTATCAACTAAGTTGTTCTGTGCTATTCTAAATCCTTTGTCGTCATTTCAGCAATCTTCACGGCATCCTCACCAGGAGTAGATTCCGTCTCAAGACCACTTTCTTTGCTCATCTATAAGAAGCAACTCTTCATCTGTTAAAGTCCTATCATGAGATTGCAGCAAACCAGATATAATAATGAAAAAGTTTGAAATATTGCAAAAAATTACCAAAATGTGACACAGAGTCATGAGGTGAGCAAATGCTGTTGGAAAAATGGCACCAGTGGACTTGCTCAATGGAGGGTTGCCATAAACCTTCAGTTTTGTTAAAAAAAAAAAAAAAGAAAGTATCTGTGAAGCCCAATAAAGGCAACAGCAATAAAACAAGGTTAGGTAGTTCTAACCAAAAAGTTTTATCATATAAATCTAAAGTTTGGAAAATCCCTTTTAAAGAAAACACAGATTAACAGGACAAAGACAGGGTTTATTTACATGGGCACATGGGAGTGCTCATGATGAGTACCATAGAGCCTAGAGGTAAAGGTTTATGGACTAACTTAACAAAAAGGGGAAGAATTTTGGTTTCAATGGGAAAATATGGAAGGTTCTATTAGACTTTTTGATGCTAATGGTGGCTGAATTTGTACTTCCTGGTGCTAAATGTCAGTCTGCTCCCAAAAGGGAAACTCCCTCCGAGGGAGTCAAGGGCAGCTGTATTTTCAGGAGGCTTTGCTTAAGTTTAGATATTGTTTCCTTCTGTGGCTGCTGGTTGTTCAGATGTTTAAATTTATTTATTTTTTTAAGATTTTATTTATTTATTTGAGAGAGAGAAAGAGAGAGCAAGAGAGCACAGGCAGGGGGAGCCTGATGCAGGGCTCAATCCCCGGACCCTGAGATCATGACCTGAGCCCAAGGCAGATGTTAACCTGCTGAGCCACCCAGGCACCCCTGGATGTTTTAAGTTTAAGGTGATTTTCATACCACTTTGGGGGGGCAGCGTTGTAATCCCTTCATTGGTTAGCTTTGTGAGTTGGGCATAACTGTTCTCTAACCCCTGGTAAGAGAGTCATAGGCCATAGAAAGCTTGCTTTAAGAGAAGAATACCCCATAAAGTTGAGAACCCAACCACAGGATTTCCAGGCAACTTGTCTAGCATAAATCATGTCAGTTGAATTACTTTGGAAGTTGTAAACCAAGTCTGACAAATAGAGAATTCAAATGAACATCATTTTAATACCACGGAAGAGTTATGAGATCCTAAGAATAAAAAAGAATGTAGGAATCAAGCAAATTCAAAGTTCTTTAGAGAGACAAGGAAATTACAATTATATATCTTAAAAGCCAAAGAGATGCAAAACCTAATTAAGTGGTGTAGGGCGGGCAAGACTCCTCTAAGGCAAGAATCAGAGAGTCTTTGTCTTGGGCTATTTGATCCATGCTCTCCTGAAATTAAGGGTAATTGATACAGCAACTGCAAATACAATTCAGTTCCTCACAAGTAAGAATTCAATTAGCATCCTGGCTTAAATATTTGGTGTTTATGCAAGCTCAAGTAATAATTACATGGGAAAATTGTAGATTGTATGGGAAGTGCCTTATATCCCCAAAATGATTTGAGGGAACCAAATTCATGGTATTCATATTTTTGTTTTAAGGAATGTGCACATATTTGGCATCTTATATACTTGTCATGTTTGCAGGTAATTGAACTATTAAAGTAACTGCCTCGTCAATCCAATTTAAAATGTGCAAATACATAATTGACTTGGAGATGTGATTAAGTATAGATCCAGAACTGAATTATTTAAGAGAACTTCACATTCAACATGTTATAAGTTTAATTTAACATATGAAATTTATAAGAATTATTTAGTTTACGTGGCCATACAAAACGATGATATCATGCCATTTGGATAGACCTAGAGGGTATTATGCTAAGTGAAATAAGTAAAGACAAATAACATACGATTTCACTCATAGGTGGAATCTAAAAAAAACAAACAGGGGCACCTGGGTGGCTCAGTCGTTAAGCGTCTGCCTTCGGCTCACGTCATGATCCCGGGGTCCTAGGATTGAGCCCCGCACCGGGCTCTCTGCTCAGTGGGAGCCTGCTTCTCCCTCTCCCACTCCCCCTGCTTGTGTTCCCTCTCTTGCTGTGTCTCTCTCTGTCAAATAAATAAAATAAAATCTTTAAAAAATAAATAAATAAAAATAAAAAAAAACCCAAACAAACGAATGAATAAACAAACAAAAAGTAGCATCAGAATCCGACCTGTAAATACAGAAAACGAATTGATGATTGCCAAAGGGGAAAGGGGGTGAGCAGATGGGCAAACTGATTCACCCAGGCGGGGGGAGTTACAGGCTTCCGCTTACAGAATGAGTAAGTGACAGGACTAAAAGGCACAGTATAGGAACTATAGTCAACGACATTGTGATAGTGACGTACGGGGACAGATGGCAGCTACACTTGCGGTGAGCACAACATGACATATAGGCTCGTCAGATCACAGCTGTATACCTGAAATTAACGTAACATTGTGTGTCAGCTAGACTCAGAAAGTTTTAAAAGATTCTATTTATTTATTTGAGAGAGAGAGAGAGAGCTCAAGCAGGGGGAGCTGCAGAGGGAGAGGGAGAAGCAGGCTTCCCGCAGAACAGGGAGCCCGATGAGGGGCTCGGTCCCAGGACCCTGGGATCATGACCTGAGCCGAAGGCAGACACTTAACTGACTGAGCCAACTGGTCGCCCCAGCTTTACTCAAATTAAAAAAAAAAAAAAGAATTATTTAGTGCTCAGGAATATTTTATTTATTAAGTCAGATTAATAAAATCAAATATACATTAAATTTATAAGTGCAGTTTAAAAGGTCCTAAAATATTTGATTATGTTTATAAATAGGACCATTTTAATCAAAGTTCTTTTTATTTTTTTAATTTTATTTATTTGACAGAAACACAGCGAGAGAGGGAACACAAGCAGGGGGAGTGGGAGAGGGAGAAGCAGGCTTCCTGCTGAACAAGGAGCCCGATGTGGGGCTTGATCCCACCTGGGATCACGACCTGAGCCGAAGGCAGATGCTTAACGACTGAGCCACCCAGGCGTCCCAATCAAAGGTCTTTTTAAAGTCATTGCCAAACTTCTTAGAGTTGTAAAAATAGAATTTGTAAGCTAGACTTAAAAGCCTGAGGAAGGATTAGATTGTGAGATTTGTATTTTAATATATTGAATATTAAGATTAAATTAATTTTGGGGGGAGCGCCTGGGGGGCTCAGTCAGTTAAGTGTCTGACTTTCTGGGATTGAGGCCCACCTCAGTCTCTGCACTCAGCGGGGTGGGTGGGGAGGTGGTGGGGGAGTCTGCTTCTCCCTTTCCCTCTCCCTCTGCCCCTCCCCCTGCTCATGCTCTCTCTCTCTCTCTCAAATAAATAAAAATCTTTTAAAAAATTAATTTTTTTCCTGCACATAAAACCACCCCCAAAGGACAACCCCAAACTCACATTTGACATAGATTGTTGTGAAGCTCAAAATCAATAACCACCATGAAACAATTCTGAAAACTCGGACATGCTCTGTAAATGTAAGGGGTGAAGGAGGCAGCTGTTGGCTTTCCAGCACCCATTCTGCTCCTCCAGTAGCTCTTGGTGATCCCGTTCCCTTGGAAGTGATTGGTTAGGAGAAGGCCTATTGTGTCTTGGTGAGATTCCCATGATCTCAGTGAGCATCTAGTGAGAGCACCCAACCTCAGGATGAAGCCCACACAACGCAGAGGGAAGAGCGGAGAAAGGGAAAGCAACTAGAGAAGCAGTTAATAAGAGATTATTAAAATCCATAGGGCAGTGCTTCTCAACCAGTTAAACAGGTAAGTAGCAGAGCTGAATTTGATTTCACTTATTAGCCTTGTGACCTTGAGCAAGTTTGGCCTCTGAGGTTACTTTCTTACAAGGTTGTTGCAAAGATGAAGTAAAGTAAGTAAGGTTTTAGTGTCAATTTCTTCAGTTGTAATATAAAGATATTATTAGCAGCAAATAACCCAACTTAAAAATGGGTAAATGACCTTAATAGATATTTCTTATAAGAAGACACACAAATGGCCAATTAGTATACGAAAAAATGCTTGACATCACTAACCATCAGAGAAATGCAAATCAGAACCACAGTGGGTATCCCCTCACAGCAGGTAGAGTGGTCATTACCAGTAAAGACTAAAGACGACCAGTGCTGGTGAAGATGTGGAGAAATTGCACACAGTTGTTGGCACAGGTGCTACGGAAAACAGTTGAATGCTCCTCAGAAAGTTACAAGTAGGGCGCTCCATCAGGAGAGTGTTGGACTCTTGATCTTGGGGCCATGGGTTCAAGCCCCACATGGGGTGTAGACATTGTTTAAAAAAATAAACTTTTTTAAAAAAGTTAAATATAGAACTACCATAAGATCCAGCAATCCCCCTTCTGGTGCATACCCAAAAGAATGGAAATCACGATTCGCATTCCTACATTCGTTGCAGCACTCTTACAATAGCTTGAATGTGGGAACAATCTAAATTTCCAATACTCACACACACATACACAGACACACAATGGAATATTATTCAGCCTTAAAAAGAGGAAATTCTGTCATTTGAGTTAACATGGGTAAACCTGGAGAACATTATGCTGAGTGAAACAAGCCAGACACAGAAAGACAAATAGTGCATGATCTGTTATATGTGAAATCTAAAGAAGTTGAATTCACCATGTATACATATAACAAAATATCACACTGTACACTTTTTTTTAAAGATTTAATTAATTAATTTATTTTAGAGTGAGACAGAGGGGGAGAGGGGGAAGGAGAAAGAGAATCTCAAGCAGATTCCACTCTGAGCACAGAGCCCGATATTGGGCTCGATCTCACCACCCTGAGGTCCTGACCTGAGCCAAAATTAAGAGTCTGCCGCTTAACTGACTGTGCCACCCAGGTGCCCCCATCTTAAATACATAATTTTTTGTCAATTGTACCTCAATAACATTGAAGGAAAACAAGATCTTAGAACAGTGGCTGGTACATAGCCACTACTATTACTATTTTCAGAATATCAAAATTGACTGCAAAAACCCTAAAGGAATGTCTCCCAACAGTTGGGCCTAAAGGTGGATTTTTACAGCCTTGGACATTCCCTCCAAGCTCTCCACTATCACTTATCTCCCCTGCCAGGTCTGCGGTGGAGCATTTGGAGAATTTATGGGTTTTTGGAAATATCCCCCCAAGGGATTGTGGAAGTTTAAACCAGAGAAGATGGAGTCCTTGTAGTAGTTTATGTCTGTCCCGCCTTTTCCCTAGCAGTGTTTATTGACATGGAGGATACATAGATGAACCTCACCCCCATAAACTCCCAGTCCAGTGGAAGCAGAAACCAGTCCATGGAAAAAGTTCATTAACTCACGCCAGGTGCTGTGAGGGAACTCTGCAGAATGAATAGCGAGGCACAAAGGAGAGAGAGGATTTTCTTCCTGGGGAAGCCGGGAAATGACTCAGAGGTGAGGTGATGGTGGGCTGCCGGTGGAATGTTGAGTAGAAGTTTGCTAGGTGGATTGGAGGGGGAGGCGGGACAGGGGAAGAGCTTTTGCAGAGGAGGCAGGGTTCTAAGGCCATGCTGGCTTTCAACACCGGCTGCACTGCAGAATCACCTGGGAAACTTCAAAAAAAAAAAAATAACACTTCTAGTGTTTGGGCCTTACCCCAGAGCAGTTAAATTAAAAATTAGAATCTCTAAGGGTGGGGGTATGGGGGGGGGGGGACAGGTATTAAATGCTTAAAAACTTTTCACGTGATTCTAATTTGCAGCCAACATTGAGAACTAATGATCTAAGACCAGGATTTTTAAAAAGGAGGGGCAAGGGGCGCCTGGGTGGCTCAGTCAGTTAGGTGTCTGCCTTCAGTTCCGGTCACGATCCCGGGGTCCTGGGATCGAGCCCCAGGTCGGGCTCCCTGCTCACTGGGGAGCCTGCTTCTCCCTCTCCTCCCCACTCGTGTGCTCTCTCTTGCTATCTCTGTCTCTCTTTCTCTCAAATAAGTAAAAAAAATCTTTTAAAAAAATGATGTGAGGTTGGGGAGCATTAAGGGGGAGACGGGTTTGGGTTGGCAGGACTGGCAGAACTCACATCATGGATGATGGTAAAACATGCCGTATAGGTAGTTTTGTTCCAGATTAAAAAAAAAAAAAAGAAAAACCACTAGCTACTAAGAGGCTACCTTCATGGAGATGGTATGATCAGCAGTTGTAGGAAACTCTTCAGCTTTATTTATTTGAGTAAGCCAGAAGCTCAGTCTTTATAAATTAGACTACTTTAGAATCCTTACCAGTTTCTCCATTCTTCCAGTCTTCCAATCAAAAGTCTGGCCAGCTTTGCAGTGATAGTCATCAGTGAACAATATTCAGAATTTTGCTAATTCTATCTAGAAAGACATTTTCTCATCGACCTTTGACCTTGGATGAAGCTATAGCTACTTCCAATTTCAGCAGTTCCTATTTCAAAGTATCTGAGTAACTAATATTTTCATTTTGTTAACATTGCCCAAATCTTTCTATGTCTAGTATGTAATTTGAGGAAGCAGTTGGGCTTTTGAAGGGCTTGGCAGCCATCTTGTCTGCTGAATATTTTAGTAACTTCAGTACCTTTAGTACCCTTCAAAACTGGCAATACTCTCTCTAAAGATTTATTCAAGTACATGTGATAATCTGAAATTAAAACACTGCCAGATTTTGCATTTGCAAAAGTAACTTTGATAGTACAGGGCCAAAAAATGGATTTTGCCAGCTATGAATGAAGCTGTTTTCTTTACTCCTGGGAAGGACAGAAAACTAAAATTATAGGGTAACCTATGGGCATATGATTTAAATTCTTAGACTGACTCTTCTACACTGGAAAAAATTAATTATATTTTATTGGGTTAAATAAAATACATTGCATTCTATGGTAAAAAAAAAATCAAAAGTTTTAGAGTTGTCCTACTAACTTCCTAGAATAGTCAATACTGGTAAATAAAAGAAGTGCCTGAAGCTATTTAACAGATTTATTTAAAATCCTTTATGGGGGCTGGCACTTGGCTGGCTCAGTTGGTAGAGCCCGCAACTCTTAATCTCCAGGTCATGAGTTCAAGCCCCATGCTGGGTATAGAGATTACTTAAAAATAAATAAATAAAATCCCTTTTTGGGTAAAAAGAAAAACCCATAGATCCCTGAAATTCTTAATTTAACAAAACCTTAAGGCATTCTCTGTTTTGGGGGTTTTTTTTCTTCTGTTTTTTGTTTTTTTTTTACTACCTATTCAATTCATATGGAAAGAAAAATATTCTCAAAATATAATCTGTAAACCCACTGGTAAAATCTTTCCTAATTAAACATCAGATAGAAGATAAATTTCAAGCCTGTTTCTATAGTTCATTCATTCATTGCTTCATAGTATTCTATTTTATGAACATGCTGTACTTTATTTGAGTTTTGATAGAAATTGGGTAGTGATTCCTTCTGCTTTATTCTTTTTTTTTTTTCAAATTTGTTTCAGCCATTGTAGTTCCTTTGCCTTGTCATATAAATTTTAGACTGATCTTGTCTATATCTACAGAAATCGTACTGAGACTTTGATTAAGAATTGTGTCTAACCTGTATATCCGTTTGGGAAGAACTACCATTTGTGCTATGTTGAGTATCCAGCCCATGAACACAGTACAAGCTCTACCGTGTTTGATTAT
Source organism: Leptonychotes weddellii (assembly GCF_054177405.1). Classification (NCBI taxonomy): domain Eukaryota; kingdom Metazoa; phylum Chordata; class Mammalia; order Carnivora; family Phocidae; genus Leptonychotes; species Leptonychotes weddellii. The sequence goes on along the minus strand of NC_138381.1, from coordinate 48,094,619 downwards.
GTGGCTCCTCACTTGGTCCTTTGACTGGAGAGAATAGGCTTTTATTGTTGTTTTTGTTGTTTTGTCTATGCCTGTCACCATTTCTGGGTTGGTGGTTCCTTCAGCTGCAGGTGTTGGCTATCTTAGGGGAAAAGCAAGTCCATCCAGGGTTTGCTCATCTTGAGGTCCCTGACTGATCTGCCTTCCTTTCTGCACTTCTCAGAGCTGTCTTCTGTATGTTTTACATATAATGTCCAGGGCTTGGGGTTGTACTTACTGGGAGAATAGGTAAAAGTACGTCTGCTCTACATTTCCTGACACAAATAGCTCTCTCCCATACTTTTAGCACGTATTATAAGTGTTCTCTCAAGGTCTTGGTGGTAATCTGAATTCTATTTTACAGACCTAATAATCCTCAGAGAAACTTTTAAATTGACACATGTGACCTTGTATGACTGATAAAATAAATTAGGCTGGACTGACATAAATTTGAAAATAATCCTACCCTTCCCCCCTTGACCCAGCTGACCTTGCGCTCCAGCCCCTCCCTCACCACCTCCTCCTTTTCCTTTCTTGTCTTCCTCTCCTTTTCTTCCTTCCCTGCCTCTCCTCTTTTCCCTTCTCTCTTCTTCCCTAGGTTTCATTGTGGTTATTTCAAAAACCATGCCTATGGCAAATATACTCTCAGATACTTTTTAGAGGGCTTAAAGAACAAACAATATTTATCAGCCAACTCCAGAGATTTGCTCAGGGCAGAGAGATGCTTATTTTTGTAGCTCAAAGGAAAGTCGTAAAAACGCCTAGAGATTTTTAGGATTTCTTGTGGGAGTAGTGAAAGGTAGTTGTGTGGGATAATTTTTAAAGCAGGGAAGGGTTTCAAGTCTGAAATTGTATTTCAGGTGTGCCCCAACCTAATGACTGAATTCATCACTAATTATTACTGAGTGTCATTTTTCCTCTCTGTAAATAGACTTGTTCCTACCAGCTGTGTCCAAGGAAGTCTGGAAAGCCAGATGCAAAATAACATGGTTGATATTCAACAATTATATTTCTGCCTGAAGCAACATCAAGATAGGGTATTGCACTTTGCCCTTCTTGAAGGATTAGCAGGTAGCTGTTAGGAGGCCTAGATCAGAGAGAAAATCTACATGACTTAACCGGAGAAAACTGTGCATGTTCTGTAAAGCATAATCTGTCTTTCCTTTAAAACTGGTTGCTCTGGGAGCTGCCCGATCACTCACTGTTCAAGTCTCAGGGCACAATGTAGCCAGTGAAGTGCACATTGTGTTTTCATCTCTATCAGTTAAATTGCAGAAGACGTGCCCATTAGGACATTTTTTTTTCCCTGAAACTAAATGAGGGACTGAAACACAATGCAGATGTAAGATGCATCTTGTCTTTAGTAGCATAAGCAAATCTCATTAATTGTTAAACTTCCAAAGTTATCATAGAATAAAATGACAGGCTGATAAATGCAAAACACCAAACGCTTAAAAGATGAAGGGACCTCTCTGTGAAGCCAAATACAGGGAAGTACAGTAAGGCTGGTAATCTTACCTCATTTAATTCTGATCTTAAAATCTACCTCTTACCATATTTTTACATATAAATGACAAAAATGTAAAAGATTTGTAATGCCCAATGTTGGCAAGGGTGGGAGGAAATAGGACCTCTAACATGGTTGGTTGGAGGATAAATTGGTAAACCTTTGAAAAGGTAATTTAACACAGTCTACTAAAATTTAAAATTCACTCATCGGGGCACCTGGCTGGCTCAGTGAGTAGAACCTGTGACTCTTGATCTCAGGGTCACAAGTTCAAGCCCTACGTTGGTCATGGAGCCTACTTAAAAAAAATGCACAGAGGCACCTTGGTGGCTCAGTCAACCAACCGCACATCTGACTTTGGGTCAGGTCATGGTCTCAGGGGTCCTGGGATCAAGCCCCACTTAGGTCTCCCTGCTCAGCGGGGAGTCTGTTTGTCCCTCTTCCTCTCCCTTTGTGCCTCCCCCCCACCCATGCTCCCTCTCTTTCTCTCTCAAATAAATAAATTTTTTTAAATGAACTTATCATTTGACCCAGTAATTCTACTACTGGAAATTACCATATGAGATATATTTGCAAAAGTATGTCTATTTATATGCATAGAGAGTTGTTCATTATAATATTAATTGTAATGACAAAATTCAGGAAATAACCCGAACACCCATTCGTAGGAGACCAATTAAATACATTATGATGCACAATGTTGAAGACTGAGGTAAATTTGTATATTTCACATGAAAGATCTCCAAAATACGTTATCATGTGGGGAAAAAAAAGCAAACTATAGACAGCATCTAGTATGAGGTAATTTGTGTAAACATTTTAAAGTCTTCATACATATTTACATAAACATTTCTTAGAGGATAAGTAGTTATTGACACTAATTATATTTGGTCAATATAGTCTAGGGGACTAAAATTTGTGGAGAAGGAGAGGTCATTTTATATCTTTCTATACTGTTTGAATTTGTTTCTGTGTAATTTCTTATATATTTTTTAAGATTATTTATTTATTTGACAGAGAGAGAGAGTGAGAGAGCACAAGCAGGGGGAGCGGAAGGTAGAGGGAGAGGGAGAACCAGGCTCCCTGCTGAGTAGAGAGCCTGATGCAGGGCTCAATCCCAGGACCCTGGGATCACGACCTGAGCCGAAGGCAGACGCCCAACTGACTGAGTCACCCAGGTGCCCCGGTAATTTCTTATTTTTAAAAAAAATCACCTCTCTCGGTGGCTCAGTCGTTAAGTGTCTACCTTTGGCTCAGGTCATGATCCCAGGGTCCTGGGATCGAGCCTCACATTGGGCTCCCCACCTGGGGGGAGGCCTGCTTCTCCCTCCCCGGCTCCCCCTGCTTGTGTTCCCGCTCTCACTGGGTCTCTCTCTGTCAAATAAATGCATAAAATCTTTAAAAAAAAATCACCTTTCCCTTGGGGACAGGCAACTGTCCAATTCATCCATTCAAAGAATTTACAAAATTCACATTTTTATAGTCTAGAGCTGTGGCCTCTTACCTCATAAATAAGAAAAGTAAGGCCCATAGTGTTCAGGTGACTTGGGCTAAGTGACTAAGCTGGTGCAAGGCCAGGAGGAGAAGTCAAGTCTCCTGACCCCTGGTCAAGTGACTGGCCATTGCACTTTGCTACCTTGGTATGTCGACTCTGGGAGGTTGCTCCAACTGCGCCTGACATTTCACTCAATTTAGATCTCATTGCTAAACAACCATTCCCTGAAAAATACCATACTTCACATATATTAAACAATGGCCTCATAATTATTAAATATTTTTCATTTAATAAGTTTGAAGTAGCCTAAACGCATCAAAATAAACAATCCCCTCCAAACTGAGGTGACCAGACACCCACCTGATTCACTGGTACCTGGATCTACTTGCAACACGCAGTCTGGGAGCCCCCCACTGTGCCCACCAAACACAGTGTGTGAGGTGTCAGGCAGCCCAGTTAGTGCACTGTACCAAGGGGACTAAAAATGCCCTTTGGACCTCTTCATAAGCTGGCTTAGGTCAAATCTTCACTAATTTTTAAATTCTTTTTCATGAAGTGCTCGCTTCGGCAACACATATACTAAATTCTTTTTCATGAAGATGTAACTTACATTTAGTAATGGGCCCAAGTGCTTAGCTTGATGAACTTTCTCACACACACACACACACACATACACACCCTGTAGCCATCACCCAGCTCAAGCACCCAGCAGGCTCCCCTCAATCACTTCGCGTCAATGTCCCCAAAAGGTAACCCCTATTCTGGCCTCTGTAACCAAACATTAGTTTTTAAGCCTTGATTATTAAAACAAAGTCAAACAAACAGAAGGCACAGCTGATGATATGGGGTGGTAAGCTGGATAAGCAAGAGGGGTCAAGAGTGCTTTAATCTATTCCATTTTTTTTTTTTTAAAGATTTATTTATTTGACACAGAGAGAGAGACAGCTAGAGAGGGGAACACAAGCAGGGGGAGTGGAAGAGGGAGAAGCAGGCCGAGCAGGGAGCCCGACGCGGGGCTCGATCCCAGGACCCCGGGATCATGACCTGAGCCGAAGGCAGCCGCCTAACGACTGAGTCACCCAGGTGCCCCTATTCCATTTTTTTTTTAAAGCATCTTGTTATCTTTTAATTTATCTTCCTTGTTCACAGTGTTCTTTTTAAAAATTATTGTGTGAAAGATTTAAAAAAGAGACTTTTTCCAGGCCTCTTTTCTTGTAATTTATTTGTGCTTGAACTTTGACATGCTCTAGAGATCAGAGAAAACAACGTGGAAGGAGGAAAAGAATTACAGAGGGACATTGATTTTTTTTTCTTAAGTTCTATTTGTCATACCTGCTGTATTTCTCACTGCTTTTACTCAGAATCAATGCCTACCTCTACCTTCCCCAAAATGTGGGTATTATATCTATTATATTACATATTGTATCTATTATATAAAAACATCTATTATATAACATCATATACTGAAAGATTATTGTTTTTTATTTAGCAGTTAAGAATAACTGCAGTAAGATTATAGAGTTTGATTATAAAGACTAGGGAGAGAACCGGTCCTTAAATGGACTCTGAAGTTTGGGAGTAATTAGTCTAGAGTCCCAAACACTGACTTACAGGATGCTGAAACTGGATCCCAGTCCGAGGGGAGTGTCTGGTGTGGGATACCAATGTGTTGGGGGTGGGGGAAACTCCCAACTGAATACAGCACAGCCCAGAGTTTTGCTATCTGACCATCAGCTGACCTCATGTGATCTCACCTACCCAGAGCAGATCCCCTCGGGGGATTCAGGGACGCTGGGCTTGAGAAAACTCCAACACCCTTTCCCCTGTGTCAAAGGGAGCTAAGAAATACCTTTCAGGAGAGACTGGAGAAGGCAGTGACAAAGAGAGCCATGCTTCCTGTAGACAGTGACACTTAGGGTCAGAGAGCTAGGATTTGAATAGAAAAGCTTCGAAAGCAACTGGTTACAAACTTCCTGTAGTGTTGTAGCAAAAGGCAAAGCTCAACTCTACCACTGATCTAGTACTCGGATAGTTCTTCAGGATAAGTCCGAAATGTTGAAGCAAAAATTATAGTTGATACTTATTTAAAATCGATGGTTTCCCCAGGGCACCACAGCCTTTAAACTACTCTTTATAAATATCTTTTGACGTGTTTAACAACATATACAAACATTCTGGGAATGGCAAAAGAAAATCAGAATCCTGATGATTAAGAGTAAAACCTCAGGCTGACAAAAAATGATACTCTGCTCTAGAAATGGGAATCTGGAAGTGAGAGCCTAAGACAAGTCCCATTCTTGTTTCTGCTTTCACAGAGGGGTGAAGTCTCCCCAGTTTGAGGCTTGATCATTGCAAGAGCTCGAATTAATGGCCGGTGTTCTTGCAAAGAGTTCTGATGCTATCCGATTTCCTGTAAATTGGGATTTCTGAGCTTGGGGCAGAGCAAAGACTACAATTCATGTCCTATGACCTGGGTGGGCATTCAAATGAAAACCAGAATCAGCAATCATTCCCCTGGGATTTACATTTTCTGGGAAAAAAAAAAAAGAAAAGTCTCTTCCTACCCAAGATGGATATAAAATGAAAGCACCCCCCACCCTCCCCTAAAAAAGCAAAGCTACTGAATAGTGTTTGTAAAAGATCAAATTGCCACAGTCACCAACCATGTTCTGGTACATCTGAGGGACCCAAAGTGTTAGTTGAAGTAACAGAAATAGAAGCACGTAACAGGGCAAATGCAGTGTTGTCTTCCTCGCAGGGACATGAGCAAAAGAGTGAGTCAGCAATATGTAACAGCTTTCTGGACACTGAGGCCAGTATTATCATGGGGGGGGTGCTGTTCACAACATAAGTGTCCCATGAAAACAAGGAGGGCAAAGGAAGGAGGAAATTTTCACACTGAAGTGTAGGACTCTAATTTTGAGATAAATACTGTATTTCTACTCCCATGTAGCACCAAGCTGTGCTTGAGCAAAGATATTATTGGTAAGAGCTCAATAAATGTTAGTTATAACTACTCTATTTATCATTATTATTCACTCTAATCAGGCCTTTTAAATGAGCCAAACATCATTATAGACCAGTCTGATTTTTTCAGGAGACCGCTGTCTAAGGAGAAAAATACAAAAGATATGTATCATGAAATAAAAATCCATCAGTAAGATAGTTTTTGAAGCTCCCTGAGAGCTCCTTTTAAAGTGTCATAAAATGTCTTCATTGACTGAGTAAAAAGTACTTTTTGGGCTATCATAACCAACAGAGTTAGGAGCAGAAAAATAGTTAGCAGCACAGGAAAGGAGAATATTATTAATATTATAAGTAATCTGGTACTTAGTTTTCTAAGAAAAATATCAGTGTATATCTTTGGGTAAGTAAGAGTCATTGCAGGTCATCCTGGATTACTATGGTGTCCAGGACTGCAGGGACATGGGAGCCACTAAAGAGATGAGTTTTTCCTCTTCTGATAAATTTATCCACCCATTTTACAATTACATATTTTGTCTCCATCTAGGGATATTTGAAGAGGACTTTGGGATAAGATAAAAAAAACTGGTAAAGTTAGATCACAGAGTCTCCCCTAAAATTAAATGAAGGGAACAAAAAAGAGGAAATGCACAGCAAGCTACACAGGAGCCCCCTCCTTCCCCCCGGCACACTGTCAAAGCCCACAGGCTTCATTTATCTTTTCTTTCCTCCGTTGGCAGGGCAGTGGTGTGGCTGCCAGGGAGCAGCAATTGGCAAGTGAAGCAGAGGGGAAGAGGAGGGAATAAATGCCTACATTTTTCCTTAATCAGAAACAAAGCCTTCATGGTTCTACTCTTAATTGGAGAGCCGCTGGAATCTAAGAGTAAATATACTCTAGTGATAAAAGTGGGATGGATTTTAGGACAGGAGTTTTAACCCAAGTACAGCAAAAAGAGCAATGACCAGATCTCCCAACATGAGAGCCCGCGGCCTCTGCTGAAGCTCCTCCTCTCCTCCCATCCCAAACCCCAACCCTGTAGACACCAAGAGTTGCACCTGCTGTCTGTTCTTCCCTTCCTCCTTACTTAAAAAAACAAACCAAAACCAAATAAACCTCATATTTTTACTGAGCACAGGGACTCAGAAAAAAAGATATTTCTAAGCTACCCGTGGAGTGAGGTACTCATAGGTGTTAAGTTCTGGATAATAGGATATAAGCTGAAGCAATTGTGTACAACTTACGGGAAGGTACTTAAATGGAGTGGACATTCCCCATTTCCTCTTCCCTCTTCCTTTCTGGCTATAAAGCCGCTGTGATGGCTAGAGCTAGAGTGACCTGGGACCACAGGGTGAACTTGAGTTTGCGACTCTAACACTGCAAAGTATCATATCAACTGTGATGATTGGCATAGACTGCTAAGTGAGAGACGAACAAACTTCTTTCTGATTTAAGACACTGTTACTTTGAATTTTCTCTCCTGCAGACAAGTCTAATTCTAGCCAACAGATGCTGCCTTCAACCTATCCTCATGCAATGAGAGCTAAAACACAAAAGACTCAGTTTCAGACTGAATTTCTTAAAGGAAGACAAACAGGTCTCAGATCATTGTGAAAAAGTTTGTAATAAGAACTCATCCACACCATATCTGTGACAATAGGAAATCTAGATAGGGACCCCCATGGTAAACAGTAAGATGGAGAGGAGAATCGTACAAAACAAGACAAAAACACTATGACAGAAAAAGAACATGAACAAAAGATTAACTATATCTGGGAAGAAACATATATTCTACAAAATTCTACAGCAAATGCTTTATATTCTATGAAAAAAATTAGAAAGTGTATAAATGCAATGAAACAAGAAATCAAAGGTGAGCTAAGGCAATAGAAGGCTAAGATTGTAATGTGTGATAGTTAATTTTATGTGTCAACTTGAGAGGGCTCCAAGATGCCCAGTCATTTGGTCAAACAATATTCCGAGTGTTCCTGTGACTGTTTCTGGATGAGATCAACATTTTAATCTGTAGACTGAGTAAAGCAGATTGCTCTCTCCCATGTGGGTGGGCCTCACCCAATCAACTGAACACCTGAATAGAAGAACAAAAGGGCTGAGTAAGAGACACTCCTCCTGCCTGACTTCTTGTGGGACATTGTTCTTTTCAGGCCGTTAACTCAAGCTGAAACATTGGCTCTTACTGGGACTTGAGCCTATTGGAACTTACGCCATCTGCTCTCCTGGTTCTTAGGCCTTAGACCTGGCCTGGAACCACACATCAGATCTCCTGGGTTTCCAACTTGCAGCCTGCAAATTTGGGGATGTTTCAGCCTCCATAATCATATCAGGCAATTCCTTAACTCTCTCTTTCTTTCCTAACCAACAGGATATATATAGATATAAATGCCTTGTGCTTAGATATATATGTGTCCTGTTGGGTCCCTTTCTCTGGAAATCCCTGACTAATACACAATGCTAAATAGGAAAGAAAAGAAAAGAAACACCACAACGCATTGTTTTGTTTTTGTTTTTCACCAATGCATTGTTTAAAAAATTGATTAGGAAGAGCAAGGAATGGAATACACATAGCTGAAAACTAATTTAATAACATGAAGGAAAGGTCTACAGTAATTACAGAGAATGCAGAGGAAAAAGACAAAGATATTTTAACAATCTTAGAAAAGAAATTAGATATAGTGTAGACAATAATAGTCTGACATCAGGATGACTGGTATCCTGAACCAGAGACCACAATAAATGGAATAGAAATCATATTCAAAGATCCCATAGAAGAAAAAAATTGAAACAAAGAAATACAACTGCATGTGGAAAGGTCTACTGTGTTCTAAGATAAATTGCTTAAGAAGGATGGACACTAAGCAATATCCTAGCTAAGTTACTAAGTTTATTAAAACAAAGAAAGAATTCTTCAAGCTTCAGGACCACAAACAAAGCTAATCACCAACAAAAGAGAAAAATGGGACTGGTGTCAAGCTTTTCCAGATCAGTAAAAGACTACAAAATTCCAAGAGGGAGAAGCATTTGACCTGAGAAAGGTGAACTGAATCACATTGTCTTTAAGTATAAAGGCAACAGACAAACATTTTGCACTTGTAAGACCCAAGGAATATAAAATTTATAAGCCCTTAATTAAAAAAAAATTCTGATGAGTAAATGAAGCTAGCCCAGAAATGAATCAAAATACAGGAGCACAGATAGGGTAGTGATTCTCAGAGTGTGGTCCCTGGATCCACAGCGTCAGCATCACCTGGGAACTTGTTAGAAATGCAACTTTGGGACCACGACCCCAGAACTATTAAGTCAGATACTCTGGGGGTGGGGTCCAGTAGCTTCTGTTTCAATAAGTCAGCCCTCCAAGTGATTCTGATTCACACTGAAGTTTGAGAACCACTGGAATAGAGAATCTGTGGTTACAGAAGAGGTCATGGGCATTGAATCCATTTAAATAAAGAAAGAAGTCTAAACAACTAGGGGAAATTAAAGAAGAGGATAAAAAAGTCATTTTAAAAAGACACTGAGGGGTGCCTGGGTGGCTCAGTCGTTAAGCGTCCCTTCCACTCGGGTCATGATCCCGGGGTCCTGGGATCGAGCCCCATGTCAGGCTCCCTGCTCCGTGGGAAGCCTGCTTCTCCCTCTCCCACTTCCTTGCTTGTGTTCCCTCTCTTGCTGTGTCTCTCCCTGTCAAATAAATAAAAAAAAAAAATCTTAAAAAAAAAAATTTCCGGGGCGCCTGGGTGGCTCAGTTGGTTAAGCAACTGCCTTCGGCTCAGGTCATGATCCTGGAGTCCCTGGATGGAGTCCCACATTGGGCTCCCTGCTCGGCAGGGAGTCTGCTTCTCCCTCTGACCCTCCTCCCTCTCATGCTCTCTGTCTCTCATTCTCTCTCTCTCAAATAAATAAATAAAATCTTTAAAAAAAAAAAAAATTTCCATTCTTGCCTTACTCCAAAAATAATTCAAGACAGAATTTAATGTAAAATATAAAGCAATCAAATGCTAGGATAAAATGTGGGAACATTTTAAATAAATAATTTTGAAGAGGAACTTCTTTCTAAGCAGAGTGTACCATCACAAGCCAAAAACATAAAAGACATGCATTTAGGGGCACCTGGCTGGCCCAGTCGGTAGAGCATGTGACTCTTGATCTCAGGGTCGTGAGTTTGAGCTCCATGTTGGGTGTAGAGATAATTTAAAAAGAATAAAATCTTTAAAAAAGAAAAGACATGCACTTAATTTGATAAAAATGTAAGATTTCTATTTAGCTAAAAATCACATAAATACAGTTTTTAAAAAACAAGCAACAAAATTGGGGAAATATTAGCTACACACAATCCTGAGAAGGGCTAATTTCAACAACAGATTTAAAATTCTTACTAAAAAAAAGAGTTTGGTAAAATTGTATTTGTGGAATGGTGTGAGTAAACATACTACGAACTCCTAAAAACTTGTGTTTTGTTTTTTATAGTTTTATTGAGCTATAGTTGACATATAATAAAGTGAACAGATCTAAACAATTTGGTCAGTTTTGACATAGTATAAACTCTGGCCACATGAAAATAATGAAGGTATCTGTCACCTCTGAAGTTTTCTTGTGTCCCTATAATTTCTCCCTCTGTTGTTCTTCCCCATCCTCAGTCCCCGGGCAACCAGTGGTTTTCTTTTCATCCCTATAGATTAGTTTGTGTTTTTATAATTTTATATAAATGGAATTATACAGTATACACTCTTTAATTGTCTGGCTTCTTTAACTCAGCACAAATATTTTGAGATTTATCTATGTTGTGTGTATCAATAGTTCATTCTTTTTTTTAATCATTGATTAGTATTCCAGGACACTATATATTTTTAGATGATGTCTTATATTGTTGATTAGCATTCCATTTATAGATACGATTTGTTTAGCCATTCACCTGCTGATAGTCATTTGGGTTGTTTCCAGTTTGGGACTATTACAAATGGAGCTGCTGTGAGCATCAGTGTGTAAGTCTGGTATGGACATGTGCCTTTATTTCTCTTGGATAAATAGCTGTGGGTGGTATATCCTGATATTTAAGGTTATCCAAGATGCATTACTCATTAAAAATTAAATATAACATGTATACTTTGATCTCATTCATGTACATTTTAAAAATACATACACTTTTATACGGGGCGCCTGGGTGGCTCAGTCGTTAAGCGTCTGCCTTCGGCTCAGGTCATGATCCCAGGGTCCCAGGATCGAGCCCCGCATCGGGCTCCCTGCTCAGCGGGGAGTCTGCTTCTCCCTCTCCCCCTGCTTGTGTTCCCTCTTTTGCTGTGTCTCTCTCTGTCAAATAAATAAATAAAAATCTTT
>NC_138381.1:48044143-48082788 GCF_054177405.1 Leptonychotes weddellii | reverse complement strand
CCCTCCCCCCTCTCATGTGCTCTCTCTCTCAGTCTCTCTCTCAAATAAATAAATAAAATATTTAAAAAAAAATATTTAAAAAAAAATAAAGATTTTATTTATTTATTTGAGACAGAGAATGAGAAAGAGAGAGCACATGAGAAGGGGGAGGGTCAGAGGCAGAAGCAGGCTCCCTGCCGAGCAGGGAGCCCGATGCGGGACTCGATCCAGGGACTCCAGGATCATGACCTGAGCCGAAGGCAGTCGCTTAACCAACTGAGCCACCCAGGTGCCCCTTTCTGCAACTTTTCCTTCACTATTTTCATTAAAAACAAGCACCTGAGGGGCATCTGGAGTGGCTCAGTCAGCTCCCCCAGCTCATGCTTTCTCTCTCTCAAATAAATAAATAAAATCTTAAAAAAACAAAAAAAACAGGCAGCTGAAACCATGAACCAGGCAATGCTATGTTTTCGCATCTTGAATGTTAATCATGTTAAAGGTCTATCAGGGCATTTCAATGCCAGTTATTTAAAAGATCGAAATATTCGTATTTCCAATTGTGGCACAGTTGCCCATGAATTGATATGCTTCAAAAATTTTATTTAGTAAGTTGGTCATTTAAGCTAAAACTATTAGGTTGGTTTAGAACCGAGAGCTCATTTTGAACAGTGTTATCTATTACTCAGTTGCCAGACATATGAGCAAATGTGGTTTATTCATATGACGATACTAGTTTAGTATTGCTCATAATGGGAAATCTTAATCTCAGTGTCAACTGAGAACACTTCTCCCTATGGAGGGAGATTCCTCTGACTCTCCCTTTCAAGTCAGGAGAAAGTTCCCTGGACCGGCCAGTCTTGGCGGGAATAACAAAACGCTCCTCTTTGTCCAGGCATTTGTGAGGCTCCCATGGTGTAGGAAAAGTAGCCCTGAACGAAGGGTCTCGAATAGTGAGTTTGAATCCCAGTTCTGCCACCAACTGTGTGACCTGAGAAAAGGTGGCAGCTGTCTAGGGTTTACTTTTTTTTTTTAATCTGTAAAATGGACTGGTTAAACTTGGTATCTGAGAAGTCCCTTCCAACATTAAGTTTGTAATGATTCTCCAGGAAAAGAACATCTTAAGTTAGATATTCATATCTAAGGAAGCAGCTGAATATTATACCCAACTAAGTGCTAATGATAGTCAAATCTAGAATTATGCATCACATGTAGTTTTCATCCTGGGAATTTGAGTGAAATTTAAATGCCAAGTTGGCATCTGTCTTACTGTATATTACCTGTCTTACTCATTATACCTATTCAACATAACAATACAAAAATTAGCCCAAAATTCATTTCAAGATTACTGAATAAGTGAAAGGAGCTAAAAAAGATCTACTTTCCTACCTTCAAATTTAATCCAACTCTCTTGCCACAGTTTTTTGGGGAAAAAAAAAAGTCCAACCCAAAGGTGTCAAGAAAACATGGGGGTACCAGAAAGACATAGGGATTTAAAATGAATTGGTTTAGGTTAAGCACCTATGGACACATTTAGGGCATCCAATATAATTTGATTTGAAAGGTAAATAAATATCTTTAAAAGCATGGGTTCCCCAAAATGGAAGGCCCCAAAGTCAGCCTCTTACTCTACCATCCCTCATTCATCCAACACAAATTGAGCAACTACTATGAGCAGGGTACAGGCTTGAATGTTCAATCTTTTTTCTTTCTTTTTTTTTTTTAAGATTTTATTTATTTGAGAGAGAGAGAGAGAATGAGCAGGGATGGGGAAGAGGGAGAAGCAGGCTTCCCACTGAGCAAAGAACCGGATGCGGGGCTCAATCCCAGGACCTTGAGATCATGACCTGAGCCAAAGGGAGATGCTTAACTGACTGAGCCACACAGGTGCCTGAGTGTTCAATCTTTGTAATACAACTAAATCCTTAAATCTTCCTCCACGGCCTTCTTCAGTAGTGACCCGCCCAAAAGAGTACACTTAGCTATTCTAAGTGTGAAAAATACTGGGATCCAACCTACCTCCAAGTCAGTAACTTAGTTCAGTATCCCGATTCTACTCTCATTCTGAATAAAGAAAATGTTGCAAAATGTTAAGAATTGGTGTATCTAGGTAAAAGATGTATGCATGGTCACCATACTGTTCTTTCAACTTTTTGTAGGCTTAAACATTTTCAAAATAACATGTTAGAAAAAAAAAAACAGAGGAACAAAACTGTTCTGGTTACTAAGAGGAAAAGAATAACAACCTCTCTCTTTGCCCTCTGGCCCCCGAACTGCCCTTTCTGGCTAATAGTCAAGCACAAGAAAACTCCAGAGAGTAGAGCCTAACTGACCTGCACCCCTTCCCTGCCCAGTCTACAGAGAACTCCCAGGCTTGCCATTCCCAATGTAAAATCACTGCTGACTTGGGGGAGAACATGGAGGAACCTTCCCTCTCATCCTTCTTTTTAAGATCACAACAACAACAAAATCATACAAGGAATAATAAATTAACACCCATATAACCAAAATAGCAAAGGGGCAGTTTCTATTTGCTTTAAATCTTGTATCTTTATATTTTCTTTACCTTAATTATAAAAAAATTATAAATAAAATCCTCTCATGACTGGCCAACCCCAATATGGCACTTCCCACCCAGACATCTCTCACTAGGCCTTTGAGATAAGGAGAGAAATACTTACACATCACACACAAAATAATTCATAAAACACTGGATTATTATTTTTGGGAGGTGGGCATATTAAGAATATAAAAACCTACCTAGAGAAGCAAGCATATCATGCAAATCCTCCTTGTCAATGAAACCATCTCTGTTCTGATCAATCATGTTGAAGGCCTCTTTGAACTCCTGAATCTGCGACTGGTCAAACATGGCAAATACATTGGATGTTGCACGCTGGGGGCGCTTCTTGGTGGTCTTGGTCTTTGCCTTTTTGCTCGACATGGTGGCTATTTAATTCTAGAGTTAAAAAGAAAAAACATAAACCAAAAAAGAACACATAAAACATAAAACAGAACAAAAAAGAACCTGTAACACCTAAAGTTAGTGAGTAAAAGTATCTTAATGCAGAATTATTACTTTAATTGTGTAGGAATAAATATACATTTCAACTTTATTTCCAATGTGACAATTAAATGGTTAGGAAAAAGCAGTTCTGAAAAATTTAAGAAACAGAACAGAAATCATTATATAGCTTGCCTCCAAATTTCATGAGACTCATTTTTATTACGTGGAAATTAATTTAAAAATATATAGCAATAGGGCGCCTGGGTGGCTCAGTTGGTTAAGCGACTGCCTTTGGCTCAGGTTATGATTCTGGAGTCCCAGGATCGAGTCCCGCATCAGGCTCCCTGCTCAGCAGGGAGTCTGCTTCTCCCTCTGACCCTCCCCCCTCGCATGCTCTATCTCATTCTCTCTCTCAAATAAATAAATAAAATCTTTAAAACAAAATATATATATATAGCAATAGCTAGCATTTACTGAGTAGCTTACTATGTGCTAAGCACTGTTATGAGGGTTTGGGGCTCCCCTAAAGAGAAAGACTCCAAAGTTGACATTTCATCTTACTTTCTACAAGGATTATCCCACTGGATCCTCCTAACAATCCAATGCAATAGGCACTCTTTTTACTTCATTTTATTACCAATATTGCATAACCTCTCTGAGCCTCGGTTTTTCAAAACACAGTATGAAAACCAGGGAAGCTCACACAATCCTCAGTTTTATAGCCAAACACAGCCTCTATTTCAATGCAAGTGAGACTTCAATGAGACAACATTCACAAAGGAACTAGTATAGTCATTGTATGGTACATGTTCAGAAGGCTCTCATCTTAAAAAAATTATCAAAACCTTTTTTTTTTTTAAGTAATCTCTACGCCCAACATGGGGCTTGAACTCACGTGAGGCTTGAACTCAGGACCCTGAGATGGAGTCACATGCTCTACCAACCAAGTCAGCCAGGCACCCCAAAACCTACTCTTTAATCTTTCATCCCTTCTAGCTTCATATTCATTTCCCCTTTCCTTTGACAAAACTTTCAGAATAGCAGTCTGATACTCAACCGTCTCCATTTTCTAATCTTTCCAATCACTCCTCAGTTCTCGATAATATGGCTTTGATGTTAGCCTCCAATACTCTACTGAAAGCCACCAATAATATAGATGTCAAATAGGGGGCGCCTGGGTGGCTCAGTCAGTTAAGCGTCCCACTCGTGATCTCAGCTCAGATCTTGATCTCAGGGTTGTGAGTTCAAGTCCCATGTTGGGCTCCACACTGGGCATGGAGCCTACTTAAAAAAAAAAGTAAATGTCAAATAGAATGAACACATTTCATTCCATTTTTTATTTGCAGTTTTAAATAAACACAATGCAAAAATATTATCAGCTCTGGAATTAGAAGTCCTGAGTTCAAATCTTAGCTCCACCATTACTAGCTACATATAACCTTGGAAAACCCAGAGAGACCAGAGCAAATTTTCCATCCAATCTCTTATTCAATTTTCACAACTGTCCTATGAGATAGGTATTATCTAGGTTAAAATATAAAATCAATGGCCCTTTGGAGTAAACAATTTTGCCCAAAGAGAGGCTTGGCCTCTGCTTCTGGGAGGTAATCTCTAAGCCTGTGGAATGTCCTGCCTATATCTGCGGTCTTGGGTCACATCAGACAATCTAACAATGTAATTTATTGTGGGGGTTATGGGTCATGTATTACCAGTTTGACCTCTCAAGGGGGCTAGAGACTGAGGTCAGTCACAGAGCAGCTGACAGTATCTATGTGACGGAGCCCCAATAAAAACTATGGCTATCAAGGATCAAGTGAGCTTTCCTAGTTGGCAATACTGCATGCATAGTCACATCTTGTTGCCAGGAGGAGTCAACACTGTCCATGGAAGAGGACAAATGGAGCTCTGCATTTGGAACCCTCCTGGACTCTGCACCACACATCTCTTTCCTTGGCTGATTTTAATCTGAATTCTTTTACTGCAATAAACCATAACCAAGAATATAACAGCTTTCAATGAGTTCTGTGAATCCTAGCAAAATCATCAAACCTGAGGGTTGTCTTGGGGACCCAAACTTGCGACAGGTATCAGAAATGAGGGTGGGTCTTGGGGACTGTTGTTTAACTCTGCAGCCCCATAGTATGAAAGCAGATGACTAGCTGGGCAGCAGCTGACCAAGGCAATTTTGGACTTTGGTCTCTAGGACTTTTAGTCATAAACTTTTTTTTTTTTTTTTAAAGTAAACTCTACACCCTACATGGGGCTGGAACTCACAACCCCGAGATCAAGAGTTGCATGCTCTACCAAATGAGCCAGCCAGGCACCCCTAGTCTTGGGCTTTTAATCTACATTGCTTATTTCTCTATCTTCAATTTAAAAAATTATCACCACCAATAACCCCCCCCCAAAGGTATTCTGAAACTTGGCTTAGTGGTGTAGGTTTGAAGTATACCAGCCTTAGAATTCTTATTCTAATATTCCAACTCCTTCTCTACCCCATATAAATGTTAATTTTCTTCTCTGTCCTGTAACTTAACTTATTTGAGTTTAGTTATACTGAAGGTTAAATCAGAGACAGAATGTGGTCCACCAGCAAGGCACATGTCTAGGCTTTAATTCTTCTTCCTATTCCAGAACTGTTGATTAAAATTTTTTGTGCTAAAAATTCTATCTATTCAAGATATAATATGTACAAAAGACGGTAAATCTGAAGGCAAGAATCAGTTCTTTCAGTCTCTACAAATTATGTTTGTAATAGAGTCATTTAGAAAAACCTCCCAGAGTAAATTTTTATTATTTATTTTTTATTTATTTTTAAAAAGATTTCATTTATTTGACAGAGAGACAGAGAGGGACAGTGAGAGAGGGAATAAAAGCAGGGGGATTGGGAGAGGGAGAAGCAGGCTTCCCTGCTGAGCAGCGGGCCTGATGCAGGGCTCGATCCCAGGACCCTGGGATCATGACCTGAGTGGAAGGCAGACACCTACCGACTGAGACACCCAGGTGCCCCTGGAGTAAAAATTTTTTTAAATAATCAGTCAATTGTGTCATGCTAACCCTATAGCTACCGCAAAAGTCTATTGTATTGAAACATTTCTGAAGCTTGGTTGGGGTTCTCCAAGAAGCTGATGCCAAGATGGGATTAAACATGCAAAGATTTTTATTAGGGGCAATGCCCGTGAGAGAACGGGGAGGTAACCAATAGGGCCACTAGATGGTAAGACAAGTCTGACCCCAAGAGTGAAGGCAACAGAGAAGGAAGGTGAAAAACAATCAAGAGCAATTCATACATGGCCCTAATCAAAATAGGTTACAGCACAGATAATAGGCTCAATGTAATAATACCATAATTTCTTCTAAAAAAAGTTTTTTCTCTGTACTTCACTTTAAAACTGTATACATTTATATACATATATGGTACCTATACACTACACACATATATACAAAATATCAGCTGATAATAAAATATCAGCTGAAAAGCAAGGCAAAGTTATTGCAAAACAATCAATCTGAAAAGAACTCTACCCCCAAAAGAAACTACCATCCTCTCTCCTTTCCTTCTGAGATAAGGATCTTGGCTTTCTCTACTTTCTTACTTCCCACTCACTTTCAACCCACCACAATCTGGCTTTTTTTCCTCTACTGCAACTGCTTTCAAACTGCCAAATCCAGTCTAACTCCTTGGATCACTCTGCTGTATTTAACACCATTTTATCCCTCTTTTCTTCAGAGTCTCAACAACTCTTGGCCTTGGTGAACAGTAAAAATAAACTGTCCAAAATGGAAAGAGAGTGCAAGGTTCCCCACCTTGAAGACATTCCACTCTAACAAGGGAGACTTAAAAACAGAACAAAAAAACCCCCAATTTTATTTATTTGAGAGACAGCACAAGCAGGGGAGAGAAGCAGAGGGAGAGGGAGAAGCAGACTCCCTGCTGAGCAGGGAGCGGGACATGGGACTTGATTCCAGGACTCCAGAATCATGATCTGAGCTGAAGGCAGATGACTTAAATGACTGAGCCACCCAGACACCCAAGGGAGACTCCTAGTGATATTGGAAAGGTTGGTTTATGTGAAATGCTACATTTGACTTGGTGAGACCAATTTACTCTTCTCTCAGTTCTATTTCTATGACTGGTCCTCCTCCATTTCTTGTTAGGCTTTTATCTTCTCCACTCACCTAAATATTCATGTTTCCCAATATTCTAGCAGTCCATGGCTTATTAAAATTCTTTCTATTCTGCTTTCCTCAGATGATTTCATCAACTCTCACTGGTCTGACAACACTGATGCCTCCCAAGTCTGTTATCTCCAGGCCTGATCTTTCCCTTGGGCTGCAGACTCTAATATCCACTTGCTTGTGAAAGGCACCCATTTGGACACCCCACAGACACTCATAATCAATGTGTTGAAAACTGAATTATCTTCCTGTTTCTAAATTTTCTTAGCTTTCTGTCTTCTCTCAGTTAATGACACCATCATTTACCTATTCACCAAGCCAGAAACCTAGGAGTCATTCCCAACTCATCCTTCTCCCTGGTGAATCAAGCCCTGCCTCTTGATTACTTCTCAGACTTGCTGATCTTCCTCATTCCTCTCCCACCACCCTACAGTGGGCCTTCATTTTTTCTGTGTAGAATATTTCTATAGCCAACAAACCTATCTTCTTGCTTTTTCGTCCCTCTAAACTGCCCTTTATGTTCCAGCCAGTGATGTCTAACTCATGAATATGACCTTACCTTTCCCTTAAAAATTTTCTTTGGCTCTCCACTGCATATAGTACAAAGTGTAAGTTCTTAAGCATGGTATACAAGGTCCTCCTTTCCATACACTAGAATGACCTTTCCAGCCTTATCTCTAGCCATTCTTTGCTTTCTACTTTTCCTTCAGCAGCACCAAACTGCTTGCATGTGTCCATGGCACCATGCAGGTTCTTACCTTACGCACTTTTGTTCTTGCTACTTTTCCAGCCCAAAATGCTTTAAGACCAGAGAGAAAATTAAAGGTCTACTCAACTTATGGCTCCACTACCATTTCCTGAGTGACTCATGTGCTAGGCACATTATGTGCATTAAACTTAACATACCTGCTTTACAAATATAAAAAAACTGAAGATCAAAGCTATTAAATAACTTTCCCAAGGTCACCTAGTGGCAGAGCTGGGATCCAAACCCCATTTATTAAAGGTTATTTCTACCTTTATATTTTTTACTTTGTACTAAATGTTCTTCTAGTCATTTTACCATAAAATTTTTTTAAAACTTTCAATACTACCAATGTAATCCAACACTGACCTTTTTTTTTTTTTTGTTAAAGATTTTATTTATTTATTTGAGAGAGAGAAGGAGTGCGTGCAGGAGAATAGGGGAGAGGTATAGGGAGAGGGAGAGAGAGAACCTCAAGCATACTCCCCGCTGAGCAGGGAGCCCCATCTGGGGCTCAATCTCACAACCCTGAGGATCATGACCTGAGCCGAAATCAATTTGCAGACACTTAACTGACTGAGTCACCCAGGCATCACCCCCCCTTCCCACCGCCCCGCAATGATTTCTGAGCAGTGACTTTCCTCTAAATTCAAATCCTCGAGTTCTCAAATAAATTCAGACTATACTGGGAAAACCAATGTACAGAATAGAACTGCATAGTGGAATGGACTGTGTAATGTAGGCTTATTTGAGTGACAATACTTCCTACCAGACATGGCCTTGGTTTGACATCATAAAGGCTTGAAACCTTTACCTAGGGCTGTCATGTTAATGTTTAACCTATACATGTTAAAGAGAAAACAACAATCAAACCCTACCCTTAAACTATAATTACAGGAAAAAAATCCATATAAATCAGCATATAATGTAATGAAGAACCCTCAATAGCAGTAAAAACTTCTCATTTCCTCTTCAAAATTTTTATTTCATTATTTTTGTAAATTTCTCATGTAGAATGAACTAAAGGTTATATGTACTGTTCACAGAGCTTACAAGAAGGGCAGGGATATAGGAATACTGGTATATGTGGTTGTGGTGTCAACATATTTAGATAATAATCTACATGTCTGCAAAACACCTGCAATACTGATGTATAAATCAAAACATGGGCACGATAATAAGAAAAAATTGCTTGTGAACTTCATCCAACCTATATGACTTTATTGGCTTTTATGGGACATATTCTGTCAGCTGCCTAGGACTTCAACATTCCTTTGAGGCTTCTTCCTTTAAGTGTCTTAAGTCAGTTAGCTGCTGTCACCATATGGCAAGTAAACATGTCTCTCACAGCACTTAACCTTCTGGTCTTAATTTGGGCTACACATTAGAATCATCTTGAAAGTTTAAAAAAACTGATGCCTAGGTCCTAGTCTGGTCTAACTGAAACTGAATGATGATGGGTGGGGCCCAGCAACTTCTATTTTAAAAAGTGCATCAGGTGATTCCATGCATGAGAACCAAAATTAACCATTTAGAAGGCATTATTTATGCACTGAGTTCCCTTTAGTTTTTAAAATTTGGTCATTATGTTTTTAATGGAGATGCTAGAGACCTGGATACTAATTTCAGTTCTCTCATTCACAAGATACATGACCTTAGTCATTTTAGCTTTCCTGGGCCTCACTGTCCTCATCTATAAAATAGGATAAGTAGATCAGAAGTCACAAACTGGCAGCTACCAAACTATATGCAGTTTGCAGGGAGGTTCATTTAATTCTCCCAGGGACGATCTTTTAAAATGCCTTTTTAAGTAACTGAATTAGTTTGCCAACATTTTAAAAAACTGAATAGTTACTTTAATAAAAACAAATTTCAGACATCTTGAAAAACTGTATGATAAGGAATCACTTGAACAGCATTCCCAAGTTCCTGTAGATAATGAGTATTCAGTGAGCAATTCCCACTACTCCCTACAGCTTCCTGTCAGAGATGGAATTTGTTTATGTGACTGAGAGCCTCTGAGAGCTATGAACTTGTTCCTTGGCCTCTGAGAGCATCTGAACTTGTTCCTTGGCCTCGAGAGCATCTGAACTTGTTCCTTGGCCTCGAGAGCATCTGAACTTGTTCCTTGGCTCCAGTGATAGCCAAATTCCAAGATGGCCCTCAACATTTCTCATGCCCTTGCGCAATCCCATCCAACAGTGAAAAGGGCTGACCTGTGTAGGGAGGTAAAATAATTTTCCTTCTACCCTTCTGAGTTCTTGAATGACACCTCTGTAATTATAGATTCACAGGAGAAAAACAGAAGCTTATTAACATATATACATGGGAGATACCCAGGGAAAAGCCAACTCAGAAAGGTAACTTAGAACTCAGCTTAAAATCTCCAGCTAAAGACAAAGAAGGAAGGTGTGTGTGTGGGGAAGAGGCTGGCTGTGCGGAAGTTGCACAGTAAACAGGGTAAGGCTTGTCATGCAGACTAAAGTCAGGACTTTCTCCAATGATAAGAGTCTAAAGTTGTCTCCAGAGAGTAACCTTTGTTCTTCCTGGTATGGAGAGGAGGAAGGACACCTTTGTAAATTTATGTAAATTTATGTCCTGCTTTTAGGCAAATAGGAGGATAGAGAGCTTTTCCTGTGTGTCTGCTTCTTCAATTGCCTTCAGCTCAAAACAATCTTTTGACAAAACAACTTTATGCCAAAGTAGCATATTTTGGAGTGGCATATTCTGCTACTCTTCATAACCAATAGGATATTGCAAAAATGATGGTGTGTGACCTTGTAACAGACACTGCAGCTTCTGCCCTGCTCTTCCTCAAACCACTCAATCTGGGGCAGAGCCCTATGGAAAGGTCCATGTGGCAGGGAACTGAAGCCTCCTGCCAAGTCAACACCAACTTGCCAGGCAGTGAGTTAGCCATCTTGGAGGTTGATCTTCCTTCAAATGATTGCAAACCCAGCTGACACTTGGACTGCAACCTCATGAGACTCTAAACCACTAGCTAAGCTGCCTTGGAATTCTAGACCCTCAGAAACTGTTTGTTTTTTTTTTAAGATGCTGAATTTGGGGTAATTGGTTATACAGTACTAGAAAACTAGTAAAGCCACTGTGTTTCCTTGGCCTCTTTAATATTAAAATAGGACAATGATTTATTTCAGAATTATGGCCACAGTTGTTTGTATTAGGGAATTTTGATTCCAGGTTAGAAAAGAAAATTTTAATTCCTTCTATTCAATTTCTCCAAGTTCTGTGGGCTCCTCTTTTTTCTTTTTGAAAAAGATTTTATTATTTTATTTTTTAAAGTAATCTCTACACCCAGTGTAGGGCTCGAACCTACAATCCCGAGATCAAGATGTGCACGTTTTACCAAATGAGCCAACCAGGCACCCCTCATTTTTGCCATTTTAAAAATATTTTTCTAGTAATTTATAACCATTTCATCTAGGTTTTTAAATGTTAGCCCATAGTTACTCATATTATTTACTTTTTCAAAAGTTTATTTATTTATTTTTAAGTAATCTCTATCCCCAACACGGGGCTCAAACTCACGATCTCCTGAGATCAAGAGTCACATGCTCTGACCGAGCCAGCCAGGCACCCCTTCTGTGGGTGCCTCTTTGAACTGCAAGAGTCACCACTTCCTCAACATTCCCATCAATACTATCCTATTCTTCTGATTCCTATGCTGATTTGCTAGTTCGTCTTGCTTCCTAATTGGAGTTTTTTTCCAAAGCTCTATCCTTGAACTATCGTGCTTTTCTCAGGTACTGGTTGAAAAACCAGGAGCATAAAGCTACCTCTCAAAAATGAGGTAAATAGGGAGGGAAAAGGAGCTGGTTTTGTGAGCAAAGGGATGATGGAAGAGTTCGAGTTTTAGCCAAGCTCCAGTAGAATGGTAGTAGAGAGGCCCAGGGGCAGGATGCTTAGGGGGTCTCCTTTAGCAAGGCCAATTTGTAAGCAGAGGGACAAGGTGAGGCCTAACAGTAAATGAATGCAAAAAAGCAGAGAGCAGTTCTGCTAAAAGTTAAGGTCATTTCTGATTTAATTCTCATGCTCACCACGGTCTGTCAGAACCTTTAGAAATTTCTCATGGATTCCCATGGTCATTATTGTAGTCAAGACTAATGTTAGTGCTAATTAGGAGGATCAAATGACTGGATCCATGAGCAACAGTCTGAAAACAGCAATCATAAGGAAAATTTAGTATATAATCAAGCTAAAACAGTTCACAAAATTAACCTCATACACTTAATGACATCACTGTTTTTATGCTGCATATTTAGGCCAATATGTAATCAGTTCTATAAGTTATTATATCTATTATTTCTTTTACAGAGCCAAACACAATTTTTACAGCTTTCCTCTTAGTACCAGCTAAGCTTTCCCCATAGTATACATGTTTTAATATTTACCACATACATTATAATGTTGTCATTTTTAAATTACGGGTTTTAGGATCATCCCAGCTGGCAGTAAACTTTCCATCCCCTGAATTCCCATATCATTTTGTTTTATTGCAGTGAAATTTATATATGGTGAAATGTACAGATCTTAAAAATGAGTTTTTATAAATGTGAACACCCATGTAACCACCATCCCAATCAAGTTACAAATGTTAACATCACTCCAGAAAGTTCCTTCCAAGTCAATGACCCTCTACCATAGGCAACCATTGCTCAGATTTCTATAAATCAGAAATTTATTAAATTAACTATAAATTAGTTTTGTCTTTGACATTCTTATAAATGGAATTATAAAGTGTATATTCTATATGCCTGACTTCTTTCACTCAAAATAATATTTTTGAGATTCATTTATCTTGTTGCATTTATCAGTGGTTTATTCTTTTTTTTTTTTTACCGCCCAGTAATATTCTCTTGCCATGCCATTTACTTACACATTTTTGTGGCATTTAGCCTTTTTACCTTGGATCATATGGTAGAGCAGAGTGCCTTACACTCGGTAGGTGCTCCATAAATATCAGTAAAGCAAATACATACATATACTTCCTTCCTATCACAAACAGAATTATATATACATATATAAGGTAGATCCTGGATCTGACTCCCAAAATAAATCTTTTCTCTATGGTCTACCCATGGTTCAGCATTAACTCTACTGGACTCTTCCCCAAGAGATCCTCAACAAAACTTGTCAGTTAACCCCTGTTCCATATCCGGAAGAAACAATGCTGATAATAGACAATAACTGAGTGCTAAATATGTGCTAGCCACTGGTCTAAGCATTTCACATGTATTAACATATTTAATCTTCAAAATTTATGATACAGGTGCTGTTATCCCCATTTCTCAGATGAGAAAATTAGGGCAAGGAGAATAAACAATTTGCCCATAGCCACACAGCTAGAAAATGGTAGAGTTTAAATTCAGGATTTGTACTCAGGAAGTCTAGCTCCAGAGCTTGTACCACTGGCCCCTAATATCCTATATATAGACAGCTGAAATTCTCTATCATGAAAACATGGATAGCTAGTTGGGGGTACCAAGCAATGTCACCACACAGCTAAAATGCAGACTAAGGAAGATACCAAAGCTGCTAGCAATGAAAATCATCCCCAGATACCTGGCGTCTTTGCATCCTAGAAAAGAGGGACAACCAGCCCCATTTACTAGCTCTTTTTTTTCCTAATCCCAGGATCCTTGCATGGGGATCTATCCTTCAGAAGTTTCAGTTCACCCAGTCGAAACTCAGTCTCATTAAAGCATAAATGAATATCAAGCCAGTCATTATAAAAGTTGTTTCATTCAACAGAGCCTGAACAAACAAAAAGCTATGCACTTAGTTATGAGGTCCAGTGGGGTCCACCTAATGCTTACAGAGAAAATGGACGGCACCTGTGAATCCTTCAAGTGACCTTGGGCAAATTATCTTACTTCTCTGGGTTTCAGTTTCCTCAATTATAAAATGAAAGATAATCTATAAAACAGATAATCTATAAGGTTCTTTTGAATTCTAAAATGCTATGATTCTTCTCTTACCAAAAGACCATTCTAAATCCATCTTAAACAAAGGCTGGCAAACTAATCCTTTAAACACCCCCTTTCTTCATATTACTCCCTTTCTAAAGAATCCAAAATGACTGCCTAATGACTCTTACATAATCTTTTATTTCTCGGTCAAGTTTTGAAGACATCCATAAAAATGCCTCACTTATTTACTTACCTACCCTTATATCCAGCTATTATTCATTTTAGTTCTTGTTCCATTCAGGCTGGTCTCCCCACTGTCTCCTTTTCACACAACACAATTCCCACCTTTTCAGCTTTTAGTCTTGTGACCTCCTACCACAGCTCCTGCCAGAAACACTTAAGTTCTACCTCCTAGGGCTGAATCCAAGGTCTTCAATGAGGTCATGATTCTTTCTCCAAGAAATCTTGACTTTTTTTTTTTTTAAGATTTTATTTATTTATTTATTTGACAGAGAGAGACAGCGAGAGAGGGAACACAAAGCAGGGGGAGTGGGAGAGGGAGAAGCAGGCTTCCCGCTGAGCAGGGAGCCCGATGCGGGGCTGGATCCCAAGATCCTGGGATCACGACCTGAGCCGAAGGCAGACGCTTAACGACTGAGACACCCAGGCTCCCCTCTTTCTTGACTTCTGTTATTCGTCCTTTTCTTCAACCAACACGAATGAACTAAATCTTTACAAGATGCAGGACACAGTGAGAGTTACAACTCTTACGAAAATCATTACATTTTAGCCTGTACCAACCATGCACTCCGGTACAGTTTCCTCCGACACTTTATCTAAGGCAAGAAGCAAGCACCGGTAGACTCCTACCCACCCAAGTACCCAGCACCGTGTGGGGGCACAGAGCAGGCGCTCAACACCCTAATCGGTCGACTGGGCCCGCGAGG
Source organism: Leptonychotes weddellii (assembly GCF_054177405.1). Classification (NCBI taxonomy): domain Eukaryota; kingdom Metazoa; phylum Chordata; class Mammalia; order Carnivora; family Phocidae; genus Leptonychotes; species Leptonychotes weddellii. Next base: position 48,068,004 of record NC_138381.1, on the reverse strand, counting down.
GAAGGGCGCTGGCAGCCGACCGCCCGGAGGCACCAGGTGGGTGAAGTCAGCCGGGTGACGCCGGGCCGGTCTACCCTCCGCTGGGGACCCAGCCACCTCTTCCAACAGGGCGTCTCCCCAGCCCGGCTTCATCCGCCCTGGCGCTGCTCGGCCTCTCAACTTACAGGCCCAGGCCCGGCCGCTGCCAGGACCTCCTCGCCCACCCTCCTCGCCCAACCTGACAGGTCCCGCAGCCCCCGGCCCCCCGCGCCCCAGCCCCCTGGGGCGGGGTCCGGCGGCGGGCGGGAGGCCGGAAGGGAGGAGGGACGGGCGCGGCCCGAGGGGTGTCGTGCGCGGGGGCGAGTGCCACTCACCGCCGCCAGACACCAGAACCCGGGCTGCCCTGCGCGAGACGACGGGCGACGGCGACGATGGCTGGGCTGTGGCGCGACAGTGGCGGCGGCCGGCACTTCCTGCCTCGAGAGGTGGACCGGAAAGCGCACCGGAAGGCGCGGCTGGATCCAACTCGGGACAGGGGGGTGCGAGAGGGGTTCTCGCTCAAGACCGAGCGAAGCCCGCTGTATGGGCCGCGGAGCCGGGCTGGGGCCAGCGAACACAGCCTGGGCTTTAGTCGTCTTCTGTGGCCTGTGGGATCTGCTGCTGCATCCCCTCCTGCGTGCGGCTGTAGTCCCCCGGCCCGCCCTCCTCCCCCGCCTTCCACGGCGGGTTCCCGCGGCCCTTCCGCATTCCTCGGCCGCGGGGCGCCCGGCCCGGCCTGGCCTGGAATTTGACCCGGTGGGGAAGGGTGGGCCGCGCCGCGATCCCTCGGGATTTGGAGGGCCCCGGGCGCCACAAGCCGCCCACCCTGGACTCCCAGAGTTAGCAAGGGAAAGTACAGTTAGCGTAGTTCCATTTGAACTTGCGGTAAAACAAGTAATTGTTTAGGGTGCGTCCCACGTAATACTGCGGAAGGTAAAAGGGCGGCGGCCGGGCGGACTCTGCCTGCTGGAAAACCCTTTCTTTTTCAGCTGAGCTCCAGCCGGAGTTGTATCATTTACCCTCAAATTTTAAGGTTTACGGCCTTACAGACCACGGCCAGCCTATGACCGTTTCACTCCCCTTCCAAGCACAAGAAAGTTTTATTCAAAATATTTGCCTTCCTTTGGGTCAATAGATGACAGAATTGCACACACACATACCTACAAGCGCTCACACATTATAAAATGCTCTTCGTCAAAACCGGAAACCACGAAGCTACATGATTCAAGTTTTGTTCTAAATAGTGTTTGTGCCCATAACCTTCACTTCCCTCACTTGGAATAATATAGATGAATAGCACTATTGCTGGGTAATGGAGGGTAAGTCATTTAATACCAAACCTTTATTGAGCACTTGTGATTGAAAGTGTGACAGATGGGGAGAGGAAGAAAAATGCCTTTTATATTCTAGAAATCTTTGATCAGAAATTCCTAGATAGTAGGAACCATGTGTTCTTAAACAGCAGCACTGTAAGCAAAACCTGGAGGGCTTTGTAAAAGATTCTTGAGCCCCAACCCCAGATATTCAGATTAAGTAGGTCGAGGGTGGGGTGTTAATTTGCATTTCTAATAAGCACCCTGGGGATGCCGATGCTGTGGTCCTCATGTGAGTAACACTGTCCAAGGTCCAGATCATTACGGAATGCATTTTCTCATAATTTGAAAAGCAATTTCTGAAAAGTCACACCTGGTTCTAAAATATTTACTCTTTCCCTTGGCTGCAGTCTGCTGTTTGGTCCAATAGTATAATTTTTTTATTCCACTCAAAATCAAAAGATTTTGGCTTCCTTAGGTCTGTGTCATAGAGCTCTTCAAGAGGTCTATTACCATCCCATAAGCCCTCACCTTGGTCACCTTAAGACCATAGCTGAGGGACCCAGACTGTACTTTGACTTTCATCTCCATATTTGTTTATAGAACTGTGCTTTTCAATACAATAGTCATTAACCACATGTGGCTATCTAAATTGAAATTAAAAACTCTGTTCTTCAGTTATATTAGATACATTTTAAGTGCTCAATAGCCACATGTGGCAAGTGTCCTTATTGGAAAGCACAGAGAGCATTTCTATCATCACAAAGTTCTACTGGAGAGCCCTGTTCTAAAAAATAATTCTAGGGTATATTCTCTAGATTCTAAAGAAAAACATAGTATTTATTAACAAAAAGCCGAATATCTAAATACCTAGCACTTGGATAATGGCTAATTAAAGCATAACCTTGTCAAAGATAATTGTGGTCATTAAAAAGAGTGGTTAAAAATAAAAATGGTGGCTATACCAAAACATGAAAAGTAAGTTAAGATGTATTAAACTAAAAAACAAATTATATATTCATTACAACTATAAAATGTGGATAAGAGACGTTATGACGCTACTTGAGTAGGGAGATAGAATCTAAGGTAAAAGGGTACAGGGACTTTGGACGTTCAAGAGCAAGTGGAAATGGGAGAAGCAGGATTGGGAAAACTGGGCATTTCTTCCATATGGGATTAGTTCTGGCAATGCCTTCAAGAACAGTAAAAAGCCAGGTTTCAGGGAAATCAAGAAATCGTACACTTAAGGAAGACCTAGAAAGACACAAGTCTACATATTGGATCTACCCAGGAAATCTAAAGTAAATTATTTGATCATCTAGTCAGTACCAGGAAATAGGCTTTTTAATGTACTCCCATTCAATCCTGATTACAACCCTTTAATGTAATAAAATTCCAGTTTGAGCTAATTTACTATCAAACAACTATGGACCTTCCTCCTAACCTCAGCCTTTTAGTTCCAACTACCATTAAACTCCCATCACCTACCCTTCCCTCTTTTCAGAGGGAGAAGTATCCATTTTTATTTCTCTAAGGATCATCCTACAACATGTGATCTAGGTTCTGTCCCCTCCTATCTCCTGGATATGATTCATTTTGTGTCACTGATTATTTCCTCTAGTTTGTCTTTCCCCCCCTCTGTCTACAAACAGGCTTGAATCTCTAAAGATGAGTCCTTTGATCTTGCCTTCCCTTCAAGTTTCTCTTCACTGCCAAGCTTCAGACCCTTTACTGGTAAACTGAACAAGAATACCTTTTTGAATACCTACTTTTTGAATACCAAACCATTTAGCTTCAGTGTTTCTAATTTTCACAACATACTTGGGAGGTTATCATCCCTGTTATATAGGTGATGAAACTGAAGAGTGACCTGCCCAAGGTTACAAAGCCAGCCAAATAATAGGTGGAATTCATTCAATCTAGTCTGGCCTCGTATTGCTCTTAGTCACAAGAAGTACTGCTTTATATATTAATAGATTATGTTCCTATTATGAACCAATAGCATTACTTCCATTCTACAAATGAATAGGGGTCCAGGGAATTTAAATAATTTATTTAAGGTTATGAAGCCATGTAGCAAAAATGGGATTAAAATGCAGATTGGCTTGATCCCTAAACCTAGGCACTGTCCACCATTTCATGCTGCACAATGGATCCTGCATTCATAACTCTGCCTAGGGGCACCTGGGTGGCTCAGTCAGTTAAGCATTTGCCTTTGGCTCAGGTCATGATCTCAGGGTCCTGGGATTGAGCCCTGCATTGGGCTCCCTGCTCAGTGGGAGCCTGTTTCTCCATCTCCCTCTGCCCCTCCCCTGCTTGTGCTCTCCCTCTCAGATAAATAGTCTTGAAAAAAAACAAAAAACCTCTACCTAATAGATATAGCAAAGGTGACCAATGACTTGTCAAATCTAGTGATCCCATTTAAACTTTACTGAGCTTTTCTGATTTAACACTATTGACTAACCTCCTCATTCTTGAAACTATTCACTTGATTTCCACAATACTGTTTTTGTGGCTCTACCTCTTCAAGCCCTTTTATCATTTTCTATCTGATCCTTCTTACAACTTTTCTGCACGTCCCTAATCTAGGTATTACACTTCTTGTCCTTTCTCTCTTCATACTTTATAGGAAATGGTTGCCTTTCCTTTTCAGAATATGATTTTACTAGTCTCATGTAGTTTGGCTTTCCTCCCTATTCCCCCCAATAGCACTCATCAATTCCTGCTCTTGAATCATAGTCTCCTTGATCAAGTAAAATTTGGACCCTGGAGTCCAGTGATAATATAATCATAAGCAGGCAGATAAGGATGCTACCCTAGTAGGTTGGTTTCATGAGAACTTTTCAAATGTATGACTTTCTTCATGGAGACTGGTTTTTCAGTCAAATCCACTGTTGGAGTTAGATGCTTTAGTTTTTTATTGGCAATTATCTTTGCTTAAGTAAAACCTAGTTACTACATAAAGAATGCTATTACCATATTAGGAGATGTATTTCATTTATGGGAGACCATTCACTATTCCTAATGGAAGCTTATTCTTTGAGCAGTTACTTGAAATGAAAATGGGGATACTGCAAGAGCTCATTTTAGTAGATGAGACCACATTGTTTCTGTAGTGGAAACAATGTAATGTGGAAATTTGTTAAAAACAGAAGTGACCATGTTTTCAGTTGAAATGGAAATTCAATTCAACAAACAAGATTTTAGTATCATGGCTATGAGCCTAGGAAAAGTATTTTGCTTAACCCACTGAATGAAATTCAGAAACACATAAAAGGCAAAGAGTTAAGGGAGGTGCTAAAATTCTAATCTTGAAGGGGGCAGAAGCAGTCTTGTTCCTAGTCTTTCTACTTCTGCTCTATAAAGCTGGCTGCACCAGATTAAAAGATCTAGCTCACCTATCCTGTTGAGTGCAAAGGTCTGCTGCCTTGAAGGAATTCAGTAATTGTTCATTGAATGAGGTAATGGCTTTGTCCAAGGATAGTCTTGTTAATAGTAGCATAAAATATAAAGTTATTAGAGTAATTGTCAATTACTCATCTTTGTAGGCCATCAACTCTTTTCAACCGACTTTTTCTCCCAACATTTCAAGGTCTTTTTAAAATTCATGAATATTTGGAAGTTAGATTTTTGAAGCCTAAAGCAAATGAAACTTCTGATTAACTCTGAAACAGTCCTGCATTTCTGCAAATAGCAGAAGTTATTTTTAGGACTGAAATAATGATCTCACTTTCCCAGGCATGTAGCTTCAGCTGTTTTGATTGTGGGCAGGTCAGGAATGTCCAAAATTCATACAAGAATTCATGGTGAATCTCTGTATAAACAAACACGGTATTTCAAGAGGGACTGTTGTATTAAAAAAGAAACTACATACAATAAAAGATGCTGGCTTGTATTTTCAACATTTTGAAATACAATACAAAAAAATATTTTTGGTAAGAAACATTCCATAGAACCTTTTGGGGCTAAAATAGTTTAAAAAATTAGGACAAATTAAAATTATACTCAGTGGCCTGGTCTAATTTTAAATGACATGAAATAATGCACAAAAGTTTAGAACAGATAAGGAGGGATGCTGACAGGTATGTTAAACTTAAGGATTTAAAGCTACCAAAGCTAGCATGTCTATACAAATTCTATAGAAATTATTTTTAAAACTGAAAGACAAAGTGCAGGAAACCCAATTAAGGCAGTTAAAACTGATTTCTTTGGAGGGGGGAGGAATATATAGTAGAGATAGGATTGTTAGGGAAACTGGAAGGAGTAAGGGAGAGGTCTAACAACCATATCATTTTCCAGGATTTGTCTCATCTACCTTTCCTTGGAAGATGCAACTAACAAAAGCCGATTTTGGTAAATAAGAAATTTTAAACAAGTAAGTTTTTATCATAAAGTTTAATTATGGTTCAGAAAAAACTGAGTGAATAACTTTCTCTGAAAAAATATACTGACTCTGTGTAGACTGCAGTTATTTTGGGAGGGGGCTGGTAAGTTAAATTGCCCTATTTTCTATTCTGAAAATCATAAAAAGTCCCATTTCCAGTCTGATTATAGAGATGCATGTGCCCAAAATGGCTGAGAATAAATACAAGAAAGGCAAAAGCTGCAAAGCTAAGGGCATGCAACAGACTCTAAGAGAAAGTCTCAGAAATACCCAAAGTGGCAACAAGGAACGTTTGGCTGGAATTTGAAGTTCTTTTCAGTCATCTTTGTCTTTTGCTCCATGTTTAAGGATGCGCGTGAACTCAATATAATTGAAATTTCCCTTTTTGTCAATAGGCGCTTCTCTGTACAGCTCATCCACTTCCTCGTCTGTAAACCGATCTCCCATGGTTGTCAGCAGCTCTCTCAGGTAATCTTCCTGGATGGTGCCTAAAGAATAAAGAACTGGGGATCAGAATACATACTACTCTGAGGAGTAATTACAGGGAACATCTACACTTGACCAAGCATGCAAATATAGGAAATATGGGCTCTTCACATGTTTTAAGCCAGCCTCAGCAGACAGCTGCCTAGCTCTATCATCCTGCTCTGCTCTATCGACTTCTGTCCACAAGTCTTCATAATAGGGCCTAAACTACACCTAAACAACAATAAAGTATGATTAAGGAAACTAAGCCTCATGGTTCCTTAAAGTAGCATGAATGGTTACACTAAGTCTTTTTTTTTTTTTTTAAGTGAGCTCTATGGCCAGTGTGGGGCACCCCTGGTCACACTTATTCTATAAGCAAGTAACACTAAAATACCACATCATAAACATCAATAAAGTGCTTCGGTGGAAAGAATACTGGAGTCTTGAGGTCCAGGTTTTTGTTTTCAAGATTTTATTTTTAAGTAATCTCTACACCCAATGTGGGGCTCAAACTCACACCCTGAGATCAAGAGTCACATGCTCTACCAACTGAGCCAGCCAGGTGCCCTGAGGTCCTGTTTTAACAAGTATGTTATTACTTCAGGCATTTCGTTTTATCTCTGACTTTGGGTTGTTTGTTTTTTATATGTACAATGAGATTTTTAATGTTTCTTTTTTACAAATCTAATTTAAATTTTATAACAAATACAGCTAGGCCCTGAGTGTGCAAAAACATGAGTATATATGTGAGCATTACCTATGTCGCAGACACTGGGCTAGGAATTGGGGATGTGGAATGGTGAGTCAAAAGGTGTGCTTTTTACTCTGGATCTGTGATATCAGGGTTCTGATAGAGAGCTTAAAAAAAACAAAAACAAAAACCCCAGATGCCACCCTTGATTTATTATCTGGCATTGATTTCTTTTTTTTTTTTTAAGACTTTATTTTTAAGTAAACTCTACACCCAGCATGGGTCTCAAACTCATGACCCTGAGATCAAGAGTCGCACACTTTTCCAGCCAGGCGCCCCATGGCATTGATATTTTTAAAAGGCTCTCCAAGTAATTCACATCATGATTGAGAACCACTAATGTACTAACACAAAGTTGATAAATGACCAAGCACAGAGATGTTTGAAATTCATGAAGTAAAAGAAAAATCTGACAATATTCTTGTATGTGAAATTAAGCTAAAACATTGACAATATATTTCCTGTAAAATGAATTTAAAGTAGAAAGTCAGTTCACAAAAGAAACTCTAGACTTACGGGGTTTTTCCTAATTCCATTCTACATTTTAAAATATTTCTCAAATGTTAGACTTCTAGCTTGTAGAAATAAATTCTCATCTCCAACCAAGTAATTCAACTATCACATAAACCTATCATCGAATATGTGTGAGGAGTTGTGGTAGGTGCTAAAAGGGGTTACAAAGATGGGAACATAACGCTGTTGAAGACACAGAGCCATTGCTGATTGGGAGTAAGTACATAACTGAATAGAAGGTCAGGAAGAGTATGTGCCAGGAGAGAGATAATAAAATACTTTAGATGTGGAGAGAAAGGAGAGGCTTCAAGTTTTCCTGGAATGAGGAGAAAATAGTATAAAAACACAGGTAAGGCTCTATAAAGAATGTGATCTTTGAGATGAGTTTGAAGAATGGATAAGACATTTTACTCTTTTATGGCTTTATTCCCTTCCATTAAAAAAAGTAACAATTGCTCACAGTCAAAAGCTCAATCAATACAGAAGTGCCTTAAGGAGGGGAAAAAAGTAAGTTTCCTCTGCCTTTCCCTCCCCACACCCCATCCCTTCCAGGTATAACTGTTAAAGAATTTCAGTTTTAAGAGGAAGGAGAAGGTGATATGATGAGGAAGGCACAGAAGCAGCAATGGTGGAGGTAAGTTTAGGACAACAATGCATAGAAGAGCTTGGAAGGAGGTTAGGAAGATGATACAAGAGTCAAGGATGGTATACCTGAGTAGGCCTAATGAGGCCATATTGTGTGTGGAGACTGCTTCTAACAACAGACTGTACTTGACATTAGGGGCGCCTGGGTGACTCACTTGGTTAAGCATCCGACTCTTGATTTTGGCTGAAGTCATGATCTTGGGGTCATGGGATCGGGCCCCACATCCAGCTCTGCACTAGGCATGGAGCCTGTTTGAGATTTTCTCACTCCCTCTGCCCTCCCCACCGCCCTTCTCTTTCCCTCTCCCTCTCTAAAATAAAATAAAATAGTTCAAGTAATATGTAACTAAAGGGTGTACCTTCTTTCTCAAAAACCTTGCCATGTGAATTACTCCCTTACGTGTCCCTTATGTGCACTTCTGCCAAAGGATCAAGCATTTACGTAGTTAACTTTTGGGGTTTTTTGAGAATTAACTCTATGCCAGCAGTATGCTAAGCACTTTATATAAAGTATCTCACTTCCTCATTTAATCCTCACAAAAACCCTATGAGGTAGGTAATATTATTGACCATTTTATAGGTACAAAAACAGAGGCTTAGAGAAGTTACTTGCCCAGAATCACACAGCTATCATATAGAACAAGCATATGAAATCAGGGAGCCTGATTCTAGAGCAAAAGGTTAGATACTAGATTTAAACAATCTGAAGGCTGAGAGGTACCTGATAAACAAATACAAGACTGTACTGAGATCATGGCCTATAGCAATTCATACTTTTTCCAAGATTGCTCTGGTAAAAGTTATTCATTCAACACAATTACTGAGAGCCTAACCCTTGTGGAGTTATTCTAGTAAAAGGGCAACATAAGTTTCCTAGAGAAGTTCCAAATACACCTATTAAATTGTTAATTAAATATTTAAGGGTAGAGGCAGTAAAATGAGTGATTAACATGCCACAGGAAAAGCCTGTCCCACAAACAGGTATTGTATAAACCTGAGGGTATTATGTCATCATATTTCAAGTTGTTATATGTTTTAGTTACCATAACCAAAAATTAAATCACTTGGTAATTAAAGGTTACCTCAGACTTACCAGTTGCTTCTTCATCAAAGCAAGCAAAAGCATTTCTGATGACATCTTCCGGATCTGTGCCATTTAACTTTTCACCAAACATAGTGAGAAACATGGTAAAATTTATGGGCCCGGGAGCCTCATTCATCATGGCATCCAGATACTCATCAGTTGGATTTTTCCCTAAATGAAAAGGAGGGTCATAATTTTAATTACATCACAAAATGCACCAAGTATTCATCGTAGTGAACATTTTGACAAGAGAGATTATCATTTATACAGTTTGCTGTTTATATTCACACACAAATAGTAAAACTATTTGGGAAAAAGTCTTCTCAATAAGTAAGGCCTGTATTAAAGAGTCTAGAGATGGTATGCTATTCCTTTGGGATGTTAGGAGGAATAGTGCTGGTGTCCTCATAATATCAGTGTTTACAACACACACATATAATATGCTGGCCCCCAGCTCAATCCTGAGATCTGGCCAGAAATTTGCAGGTGGTCCAAGGACCACACTTTGGGGAACACTGCTCCAGACTTTAAATCTTGGGAAACTACATCATTAGATTGGCTCCACAGGCATTACAGAAATTCTATTTAGTCTTTAATATTAAAACTGATCATTACCTAGGGAAGCAAGCATATCATGCAAATCTTCCTTGTCAATGAAACCATCTCTGTTCTGATCAATCATGTTGAAGGCTTCTTTGAACTCCTGAATCTGTGACTGGTCAAACATGGCGAACACGTTGGATGTTGCGCGCTGGGGGCGCTTCTTGGTAGTCTTGGTCTTTGCCCTTTTGCTCGACATGGTGGCGTTTAAATCCTAATTAGGAAGGGAAATACAAAAAAAAAAAAAAAAGATTAACAAAAAGTAAACTGAATAAAACTTCCTGACATGTCTGAGCTAGTTAGAGATGTACCTAAAAACTACTCAGCAGAGTAGTATCACTTGGCAAAGATATCTCACTCAGCTAATCAATATGATACTTATAGAGCCAAACTACAAAGAGAAAAACCAGACTCATGTTTCAGTTCACTCATCCTTAGTAGTCGTAACATCTAATCAACAGTCTGTCACTACAAATTCCAGACTAAAACCAACATAAATTCAAAGCTCAGAGCCTATTGACAAGATTGTATGTTCCCCAAGCTGCTTGATAGCCAGATAAGGTACTGATAACCAAATCTACTGGTTTAATAACAATAGAGAAAACAAGAAACAAACAAAAAAATACAGGTACCCTGGAGAAACAGTACTGGTTCTATACTTCAGTGCTATGCCAGTACTGGGGAATACTAATTCATCTTCAACAAGTCTATTCTGCAGCCCTAGCCTAAGCTGGCTATTCCATTCTAAGGTGGACAGAAAGTAGGAAGGAAGACTAATTGATGGAATAGGTCTTCATCTCCTAATGTCCACTGTCAAATAGCATTCTTCCACTTGCAACTAACAATTTTTATTGCACCCTCACTTCTGGAATCAAAGTAGTTTAAAAAATGTATTTGTTGAAAAGCTAACTGAAAAAGTATAAAAAACTATGAATTCACCTACAACTTATTTCCACTCTATCCAAACCAGTTTCTTGCACAGAGCCAAGTTAAATCATTTGAGGTCACTAAGTTCTCTAGACAAAAATCAGCACAACAGTTTTTAAAGCTATTTACTTTTTTTAAAAAAAAAGTTTTAAAAAACATTTTAATAGCTATGGAAACAAACTTTGTTCTCTAATCTAAATTTATCCCTGTAAAATTTAAGTTAAAAATTAAAAAAAAAAAATGCCTAATGATACCTAAAATGAAAAGGCTATTTTTTCAACACTCAATCTTTAAAAGACAATAAAAATTTGTTTGGAGTTAAAAACCACATAGTCATCAGATAACAAAATTTTACCGTACCATCCTTCAGAGCCCGGGTGGCGATGGTAGTCTGCAAAACCTCTAACCAGCAAGACTAGGCCACTGTATTGAGTTATATTCTTCCAAGCAGGCCTAAAATAGGCACTCCTGATTTCACTCTCTGGCCAGGATAACAATTTTAAAGCTTACGTTCTGAAAACAACATTTAGCTATGATGTAGCAAAACACTATGCCCTTGCTCTAAAAATAAATCTGTGGACTGCAAAGAATGAAGTACTACCTAGATCTCAGCACTGCAAAGTGACCTTAGAATACAATGCTTCCTATGAGTTTACAGTTATTTCTTACATTCTTCCCTTGATTATACCACATCACCCAGACTAAACTGAATTATAGAAATAATCAGAAAAACTCTGCTTCAGATTTTTTTTTTTTTTAAAGCTAAATCTGTTCTCAGATTTCAGTAGGAAATTCCACAAAGAAGAGTCACAAATTCCAGGCCATCCAATATAGCACTCGGTGATACATGGAATGTGTTGTTGGTAAGATATACCCTACACAACCCAGAAGTTAGGATATACACTCCTCCCTAATTTTCAAGTTTCCTTTAACCACAATTTGGGAGGCTGCCTGTCATAATTTATCTGCACCATTCTTGAATGCGTATTTTCATTCTGCAACACCTTTTGGGGGCAGTAAATACCATTATCGAAACTACATAGGGTTGTAATTTTTCCTTCTATTCTAAATGTACTTTTAAAAACTACAAAGAGTCACAGTGTATATTATTCCTCCATTTCTTAACTGTACTCCAGGACTTGGGGTGAGTGGCAGAGACCCAATGACGGGCACAGAATTACCAGTCCACCTCTCTTTAATATTTTAGGCATGCCATGTCTTTGCAAACCAAAGCATGTCTTTAAAAATAGTCTGTTTTGTTTGACAACATTGTCTTCCCCTCATGAGGCAGGAATGTCAGTTATTTTAAGAACAAAGAAACTGATGAGAATTATAGGTCAAATGGTTGGCACATTTTTTAATCTATAAAACCTCATAATATTAAATTTGGTGGGAGGGGTGCCGGGGTGGCTCAGATGGTTGAGCGTCTGCCTTCGGCTCAGGTCATGGTCCCAGGGTCCTGGGATCGGGCCCCTTATCGGGCTCTTGGCTTGGTGGGGAGCCTGCTTCTCCCTCTCCCTCTGCCTCTCCCCCTGCTCATGCTCTCTCTCTCTCTGTATCTCTGTGTCTCGAATAAATAAAAAATCTTTAAAACAAAAATTTGGTGGGAGTCCTCTAAGTACCTTTTTAAAATGCTTAGTTTGTGCTATAAAGTTATAGATAAATATATGTATTTGAATTTTAAAGTATTTCCCATTAGTCTTTCTTTTAATCATGCATTATTTAAATCTCTATTCATTGTAAAATAGTTGGTAAAAGTTATAAAGTCTTTTTTTTTTGGTCAGCACGGACAATGTCTCAAAGAATTTTCCTTTAGCTCAAGCAATACTTAATCATCAATCTTTAATATCATTTAATTACACCAATGTATATCAAATGTCACTAGTGTTAAGCACTATTTAATAATTAAGAAATGTAAGGCAAGTGTCCTATCTTCAAGAAGCTTGAAGTTGGGGAAGCAACTATAAAGAAATGAAATGATTGGTTAATCTTATGAAATGAGTCATAGTTTTCATTCCTGAAGACTCTCAAGGTAAAACAGTGTGTGACAATAATGAAAAATAAAGGTGGTACATGATCTATCAAATACTGTGAGTTGAGAAAGATTTTTTCTAAAAGATTGAGGAGGTGGGAAAAGACCTTGAAAAACCCTGCAAGACATCCTTAGAATTAAGAGATTCAGATATTAATTTTAATTCTAACAAATTAAGGTAGTTAATTCTACCAAAACTGGTAGTATAATGTTAGGCAAGTTACTACCTGGGCCTTTACTTTTTCAAGGAGATTGTGTTCTTGTCTATGAGTTTATCTCCCAGCAGAAACTGGGAGCCTTCCAGCAATAGGCAGTTCAGCTTCACAGTAAGTTGTTCTAAAATAAGGAAAGTGTGGGGGTTTTTTTCCTACCAAACTAAACGTATGGGTGGAGGGGTGCCTGGGTGGCTCAGTAGGTTAAGCACCTGCCTTTGGCTCAGGTCATGATCCCAGGGTCCTGGGACTGAGTTCCGCATCAGGCTCCCTGCTCAGTGGAGAGCCTGCTTCTCCCTCTCCCTCTGTGCCTCCCCCTCATACCCCTCATGTGCATGCATGAGCACTCTCTCTCTCACTCACTTGCTGTATCTCAAATAAACAAATAAAATCTTTAAAAAATAAAAATAAAAGTATGGGTGGAATAAACACTGATGTAGAGGGAACCAAATCAGGGACAGTGCTATGATCCCAAAGAGCAGATCACTTATGATATTGTCACTGTCCTCCTTTCTATATGATTCTAATTTGTTATCCACTTTTACTTTCCCCAAACAAGTGAGACGTGTAACTATCCTGTTAGAAATCTTCCGCAAATGCACAACTCCCACAGAAGTTTAGAAATTAGGGTAAAAAACATTGAAAATATTTCATACATCAATGTAAGTATTCTTTATATAGAATGGGAAGATGTAGGCATCTGAGATTTTTAAGTTATGAGTATTCTCACTCATTCTAAGTTATAGCCTGGAGTCTATTTTTGAAGCAGTTAATGAAAGATATCTGGCGTGAAGGCATATTTGTTGTATGAAACTTTAAAGCAGGGAAACTTGCAGTGCAGGCGTCTATGAAATATGAAAGGATTTCAGATGCACAAGAAAGTGAATGAAACAGAGCCAGTGGTGGTCAAGAAGATTCAGTTTACAGATCTAAAGGAGTATAACCTTGTTTTAAATCAGGAGAGGTTAAGTGTTGGTAGCAATTAATTTATGTGTGTGTGTGTTTTAGCTTGATCAAATAGGAAGAGACTCAATTCAAGGTTATGACAAAAGGAGGGATACAAATCATGTAAGAAAGATGTTACACTAGATTAAATGGTAGAAGAAAAGCCTCAAAGAGGCTTTTCCCACATATCAAGGGCAATGGGAAGATTTTTCAGCCTCTCTAGATACTATGGTTTCATTTATAAAATGGGATTAATCCATACTAATATTGATTACTCTAATTAGAATCCTAGAATGTAACATTTGTAAAGTGGTAATAAATGTAAAATAATCTAGAGATTTTTTTCTACAGAATTGACACTAAAACTGATAGTATTCTAGGAAAATATGACACATTCTTTAAGGAAAAACGCCCATCTTAGAAAACACTTCCTAGTGGGGCGCCTGGGTGGCTCAGTCAATCAAGTGTCTAACTCTTGATGTCAGCTAACGTCGCAACCTCAGGGTCTTGAGTTCAAGCCCCAGGATGGGTTCCACACTGGGCCTGGAGCCTACTTAAAGAAAAAAAGAAAGAAAGAAAGAAAACACTACCTAGTGTGATAGGATGTAGTATCCAGACCAAATCTCCTGTTTCATTTAATCAATGTACTTTATCCTCAAGCTAAGCATATTTGATTTTTTGGAGCCAACCGCAGTTTTTAAAAATACATTTTCAGATTGGTGCTTCCTTTCCAAATGAACCAAGTTTTCATTTCCTATGTAAACTTCCGGCTGAAGGTAGGATTAGATCTCAGACTGCCACACCCAAAGTTCTTCGCGCTTGACAAGAGCAGTTAATTAGTTGTCAGGGTTCACTTGCCAGTAAAGCCTCACTCTTGAACATCTGAAGCTTTTGTGGTTAAGTTTCATCAAAAGCCTTCCAGAACATAAAACAAATAGTAGTAATTTTAAGAAATACTCACTTGATCTTCAGATATAAAACATTTTGCATTTAAGTTAAAATCTCAACTCTTATTTCTGCTCCAAAGTTCTGTTAAAAATTCTTTCATATACCTACTCAACTACTTTAAAAGGAAAGATTTTGGCAAACTGACATAACCCAAAGTCTCCACCCAAAAGGAACTTGGTGTTGCATTTTGGAGTTTTCTCAAGCTGCAAACTAAACCCTTAACCCCTTTGTAAAATATCACTTTAAAAAAGTTCTAATTATAGAAGTGGATGCTGAGCTGAGGAAATTGCTAATTTGAGTTGGGTTATTCCTACTAAACGTAGCCACACAGCTGCAACAACAGCTGCAGCATGGGGGACACTTGGGCTTCGGATTTTGAGCAAACTCCTGAATCCGGCAAGTTTACGTTAGAAACTAAACTTAGTGCAGGAGTCAGCGCCGCGGGGCTCGGGTTTCACAGGCCAGGCTGTCGCCGAAGATCGCGGCGCCAGCGAGCGAAGTCACACTTGCTGAGCTCCAAGTTTGGGCAAAGGAACAAAGTTCGCGCCTCGGGGCTTTCGGGCGTGGCCTTCGATCCCGGAGCTGGCCGTTGGGCTCGAAACCCGGGAACCCGCTAGGACACCTGCCCAGGTGAGCTCCCGGCGCTGGCGGCCCGCCGCGGAGCGCCGCTGCCCACCCAGCCGCCCTGCGGAGATGGGCCCCCGGGGATGGGCCTCACGCGCCGGATCGCGAGCACCACTCACCCTGCACTGCCGCGAAAATCCGAGCACTTCGGTAACCCCCTCGCTGCCCAGGCTGCTGCTATCAACACCCTTCTACTCCCAGAGCCCCCTAAAACCAACACTTCCGGCCTCCGCTTAGCAAACCGGAAGAGAGCCTAGTCACCATTGTCGGCCGACAGAGTGGGCCTGACTTAATAGAAAGGCGACGGGTGGGGGGAGTTGCCAGTGTGCTAGAAGGGTGCAGTTTTGAACGAGTGCACGGGAAGGAGTATAAAGCGGGCGACTCAGAACATAGAAGATTGTGTAATGGTTCGTTCGTGTAATGGTTCGACTGAGTTTCCGTCTTTTTATACCTCCTCTTTCATGTAAGCTTTTCTTCCCCCCTTTCCTGTTGGCAAATGGGTGAGCCTGTCCTGTAGGTCGGCCCCCCTCACATTCCAGGGCACGGCTAGGGGCGGGGCCCGTTTGCCCAAGTCCTTGTAGGGACATCGCAGAGAGGGCTGCGCGGCCCACGTGACCCGCCCCCGCGCGGCCCCGGAGCTTCAGGCCCTGGCCGCCGGGCGGTCGTGCGCCTGCGCGCGGGACTCACGCCGGGTCTGGGTCGCTGTCTGTGAGGCTTTTGGGTAGGAGGTTTTATCTCGGCGTACTGCGCTGTGTTTTGAAGAGCCCCACCCCTTCCACATTGGAGCAAACCTTCGGAAGTCCCCAGGGCCCTCAGCTAAGCGGCCACTATCTTTTTGGCCCAGACGGATTTCATGAGGTCACGAATGATGAAGACTTACTCCCTCTTCAAAAACGTTGTTTGGTATTTTTCCCACCAGAGCCCCGCTTAACAAGGAAAGACTGGATCTGACCAGGAAGGCAGACAGGCGACCAGCAAGAGCTAACGAAATCTTGCCCGTGTCTCTCACTATGATGCAGACTTGTGGCTTGGTGAAAATAGGAATAAAAAGTTGGGGCTATTTTTTTTCTCAGCTCTCCTTTCCTTGGACAGCTGCTAACAATTCATCTTGTTAAAGGAAAGCCCTCCCCAGTTCTGTCCTTTTCCGTCCAAAGCCTGGTGAGGAAAACTGTGGTGCTGGTCACCTCGGCTCTAGTGAGCTCAACTACGAAAGGAGTGAATTGGATCCGGCAACCCTCAGATCATCCCAGCACTAATAAGGCTCAGTTCCTAGTTTGGCTCATGTGGCAAGAAGAGTTCTGACGTTTGGGGTGGCCCTATTGTCCTTTCCTCTCACTTGAATCACCCTGCTGAAAAGGAAGGTAAAAACTGCTGAATAATACATTCTAAATATTAATAAACTATAGTTTCGAGGAGCCCAGGAGCATTTTATCTGTTAACCAAGAGCATATTCCAAAGTTAACATTGAGGTGAAATCACTGAAAAATAAATAACTGCCCTAATTCTGTAGTGTGAGTGATACAAAGATGATTAGTTTCCTCAACTGCCTTGATAATAAGAATCACTTGGGGTGCTGGTTAAAAATACAAAGTACTGGTGCCTTATCTCCAATCTAATGATTCCGAATCTTCTAGAGCAAGTCCTAGGAAGCCATCTATTTAACTGGGGTCCTAAATTAATCTTATCACGTGGGGACGCAGAACTAGACAGCTTAGGGCCTAAGACTTACACAGGACAGGGCCAACTCCAGATGGCTTAGTGGTGGGGGACTGCAGTTTGGTTTTGGAGTTTGGCTTGGGCAGCAGTGTGAGCACCCTGCAGTGTACTCACATCTCCACCGAGTGGTGGCCTGCCACCACTGAGCTGGAGCCTTGCAACTACTGTCCTATTCTTTAATCCACAGTGAAATGGGTAGTTCAGTCTTCTCAGCTCAAAAGGAAGCAGCAGCATTCTTTTGCTTCTATACTGTCAGATAATTGCCTTCTTTGTCTTCTTTCTTTCCACTCAGTCAACAGGTATTACACAGCAAATTCATTTCCAAGCAGTGTGGTGGTTATTGTGGTTTATGCTATTTGAACTAGGACAGAGTTGCTACCTCTGGGATCGAGGGAGAGGGAGTAGAAAGGGTTGCAAAAGCACAGGGAGTATCAGGGAACAGCTGTAAAACAGATCATTGCAGTACAATTAGGTAAGGCCTTTAGAAGGAACACAGAGAAGGAAATAAACCCGCCTGGGGATTTGTGGAAGGTGGCCCTAGAGGACTATTAAAGAGCTGATTCTGAAAGTCAGTGAAGAAGGGCACCTGGCTGGCTCAGTCTCCAGAGCATGTGACTCTTGGTCTGAGGTTATGAGTTCCAGCCCCACATTGGGCATAGAGCTTACTTTTAAAAATAAATAAATAAAAGAATTAAAAATTAAAAGTTAAAAAAAAAATTTCAGTGGGAAAGGAGAAGAGAGATTCCAAGCAAATGGAGGAGCATGCTTGATTGTCTGAAGGTGATCAGAGGAACTGGCTGATTGAAGATGAACAGGAATTGTGTGGTCAGTGTTCATTCATTCATTTATTTATTCCATAAGTAACTCTGGGTATACAAAGGTTAGCAAGCCAGTGTGGAAAATAAAAATCTTGATAAAATGTTTTTCAAATTTCCATCTAATGTATTGATATCTAGTTTTAATTATTGGACCCCCTGCCAAAGACCTATGACTCCATGATATCTCTGTCCTTCTGAGCCACATAGGAGATCTTTGCCCTTAGGTAACAATTTCCTTTTTACCTTGTAACTAGAAGTTTAGAGACTTGGGTTCTGCTTCATTTCCTTCCTTTAGCCTACTGGGTAACACTGAGGGCAGGTCCCTCAGCTGATCTGAGCCCCAATTTTCTGATTTGTAAAATGGGGATAACATCTGTCCTGCCTACTTTATAGAGTTTTCTGATTAAATGAGATAGTTATGTGAAAAGTCTTATTAAGTACAGACCAGTGGCTTTCAAACTTTTGACTGAAACTCACTGTAAGAAATTTATATCACTGGGCACCTGAGTGTCTCAGTGATTATTGGCTCAGGTCATGATCTCAGGGTGCTGGGATCGAGCCCCACATCGGGTTCCCTGCTTAGCGGGGAGCCTGCTTCTCCCTCTCCCTCTGCCAGTCCCCCTGCTTGTGCTCTCTCGTGCGCTCTCTCTCTCTCAAATAAATAAATAAAATCTTTAAAAAAATAGATTTATATCACTAAGCAATACTTGAGTACCTATGATGTTTTCTAAGTTTTTATTCTATTTCAATTTTATGTCATTTAACTTTTTTAAATGCTCCGTAGGACTCACTACATGTGAATTTATGATCCACTAATGCAGAGGTCCTTAACCAGGTGTAAATTGTTTCCCCGAGGAAATATTTGGCAATGTCTGGAGACTTTTTTTTTTTTTAAGATTTTATTTATTTGACAGAGAGAGACACAGCGACAGAGGGAACACAAGCAGGGGGAGTGGGAGAGGGAGAAGCAGGCTTCCCGATGAGCAGGGAGCCCGATGCGGGGCTCGATCCCAGGACCCTGGGATCATGACCTGAGCCGAAGGCAGACACTTAACGACTGAGCCACCCAGGTGCCCCTGGAGACATTTTTGATTTTCACAGCCAGGGAGCTGCTACTGGCATCTTGTGCGTAGAGGCCAGGAATACTGCTAAACATTCCACAATGTACAGGATAGCCCCCTACAGCAGAGTATTATTTGGCCCAGAATGTCAGTTGTGCTGAGGTTGAGAAAACCTTGCATTAATGTTTCAGGAGCTCAGAGTATATAGTATTTGATTCTCATGGGGTACTATAATTCTTAGAAAGACACTATTGCTCTTGCCGCAAGGTGAGGCTTTTTTGCGAGACCAGAGAAATCCAAAGGGAGAAAGAAAAGGAGCTCACATTAGTACATACCTATTATGTGCTAGGTATTCTGCCTAAGCATTTTTTTCATTTAGTACTTTTTTTTTTTAAGATTTTATTTATTTATCTGACACAGAGAGAGCACAAGAGAGACACAGAGCAAGCACAAGCAGAGGGAACGGCAAGCAGGGGAGAAGCAGACTCCCCACTGAGCAGGGAGCCTGATGTGGGGCTCGATCCCAGAACCCTGGAATCATGACCTGAACTGAAGGCAGACGCTTAACCAACTGAGCCACCCCGGTGCCCCATCATTTAGTTCTTACAACAACCATGTGAGGTAGGTATTATTACCTCCGTTTCACAGATGAGAAAACTAAGCTCAAATACTTCAGTGATTTGCCAGTGTTACCCAAAGGGTAATAAGAGAACCAGGATTATAACTCATGTCTCTGTGCTTGTCTGGGGGTAGGACAGAAGGGAGGACCGGGGTCAGTATTTCTTATTCGTGTATCCCTAACTTGTAGGATAGTACCTAATTATCCATGAGTGCCAGTAAATATTTGGTAATTGGTTATTTGTTCAAATGCATGTAACTGGTAAATGGCCTAACCCAAAGCCCACATTTTATTTTACAATTCTGTGCTCTCTTTGGTTCAAGAAGGGAAACTCTACCCAAACAACAGGAAGCATGGCTGAATTAACCTTTGGTATTTACTGCCGAAGTTGGTAATTTCCTAGTGATCACTTACAATTTTTATTGCATGTAAGAAATTTTTGAATGGTGAGAGACATGGCTTACATTCTGGTTTTCCCTACATAAATGGAATTCTAATCCTTTCTACACAAACTAATATGTAGCAAATTAGCATTAATCCAGGAAAACAGTAGGAGGAGCTCCTTTCTTTTAAATGAAGTTAAGGTCTTTAAATTAATCTGTATGGAAATTAGCTTTAAAGCTCCAAAACTACAAATAAGTGTATTAAAAGGGTTTAGAAATTTCTACATAAAGAATTCCTTTAAAAAATAATTACAATTATTTTAAAATTCAGTAATGATATACAAGATGAAATAATGTGGAATTGAATTAAGAATATTTAGTGGGTGGGGTCCCTGGGTGGCTCAGTCAGTTAAGCAACTGACTCTTGGTTTAGGCTCAGGTCATGATCTCCGGGTCCTGGGATTGAGCCCCATGTCCGGCCCCAAGATCAGCTGGGAGCTTGCTCAAGAATTCTCTCTACCTGTCTCCCTTTGCTCCTTCTCCCGCTTGCAAGCTCTCTCTGTCTCAGATAAATAAATAAATCTTTTAAAAAAAGGAATATTTGGGAGAAGTTATTACTTCCATACTAATAAATTTGAAAAAAAGATAAATGCTTAGAAAAATTAAAATACTAAACAGGATTCCAGAAAAGAATATGAATAAACCAAACCAAGAGAAGAAGTAAGAATTACCTAAAAAATAATTTACCTGACCCTGATAATTATTAAAGAAATGCTTCTCCAATGATTAAGACAAATATCAAGATCACAAACTGTTATTAAATATGTACCCTATGATACTACTAATAATTTGTTAATGAATGAATATAGTGACCAAATTACATTTGCTGAGTTAATCTTGTGAGGCAATTTTTTATTAAATACTCCCAAATAAAACAAATACCTAAAGCAAAAATTATGGCTTAGGCTTACTTCAGTCAATTCTCTGGTTTTCTCATCTGGAAAAGGGCGTAATGATATCATCTACTTTAGTCATCCATTGTGTGCATTAGGTGAAATAGTCCATATAAACTTCTCAGAGAAATATCAACTTTAGTTGTGTTAAGGCACTGAAATTTGGAGTTTGTAGAGTAGTTATTCTGCCCTGACTAATATACCAATGCTTTGTCTACTCAACTGGAGGAAACATGCTGAATGGTCACAGTTTAATGACCAAAGACCTCAAGTGGGCCCTTGATGTTACCATGATGCTCCTGCAATCATAGATGTCAGTTTTATAATTTTTCTCTCCTAGCACCTCCAACACCTTTTCTCCCATCCTTGCTCTCAGTTGAGGACCTTATTTCTAAGTCATTGAGAAAAAACGGAGACTCCCACAAGCTGTCACCACCACATCTACCTACTGACCAGCATCTGTCCCCATATGTTGTCTTTTCCCTTTTCTTCTGTTAAATAGGGGAAGTACCCTCCTTGCTCCTGTGGAAACCAGTTCCTCCATTTGCTAATTTATGTTACTCCAATGATTCTACCTTGTCCTGCATCACCAAGTTTTCTCTCTCTTTCTCTCTTTTGGATTATTCCCATCAATAGGTATGAAGTAATGTATCCTGTATGTAGCAGATAGAATCATGGTTCCCCAAAGATGTCCATGTCCTAATCTCCAGAACCTGTGACTATGTTAGGTTACATGGCAAAGGGGAATTAAAGTTGCAGATGAAATTAAGGTTACTAATGAGCTGACCTTAAAATAGGAAGATGTCAATGTGAGTGACATCATAGCTGGAAAAGAAAGAAAACAGATTCTCCCCTAGAGCCTTTAGAAGGGAACATAGTCTTGCTGACATCTTCATTTTAGCCCAGTGAGATCCAGATTGCAATTTTAACGCTAGAACTGTAAGATAACTAAATTATGTTGTTTTAAACCATTAGATTTGTGGTAGTTTGTTACAGCAGCAATAGGAAATTAATATATTACAAACAACAACAACAACAACAAACCCTCTTCCTGGTGTATTTTCCTCCTCCAGCTATTGTCCTGTTTCTTTGTTGCCCTTTATAAAACTCCTTAAAAGAGTCACCTAGCTCCAATTCTCTCTTAAACCCTCTATAATAAGGCTTTTTTTACCCAGCCACTTCACTGACCATGTGCTTATCAAGGTCACCAAATGACCATGTCATCATGGCCAATTCTCAGTCTTCAAACAGATTTGACAAGGTGATCACTCCCTCACCTTTGAAACACTTTCTCTCTCCTTTCTAGGGTGTCTCACTCTCCTGGTTTTCCTGGTTCCTATGGCACATTCCTTATGGCTACTCTTCAGTTTCCTTTGCCAGTTCCTCCTAATTTCCTCAATCCCTTGGAGTGGTTCAGGATTCCGTGTTTGTCTCTCCTCTCTTTTCTGTCAACACTCCTTCCCTAGCTGATCTCATCCATTTTCATGGCTTAAAATACTACTGAGACACTGATTATTCTCAAGTATGTATCTTGGCCAAGACCTCTGCTCTGGACTCCAGACTCATGATATAGTCACTTGACATCTCCACAAGGAGGTTTACTAGGCATCTAAACCTTCAGACCCCCAAACTGATCTTCTGACCTTACCTGTAAAACCTGCTCTTCCTGACATTTTCTCCACATAGGTTAATGGCAATTTCATCCTTTAAGTTGCTCAGGCCAAAAAACTTGGACTCATCTTTGCCACCTCTTTTCCTGTCCTGACCCTCATCCAACCTTTCAGT
Source organism: Leptonychotes weddellii (assembly GCF_054177405.1). Lineage (NCBI taxonomy): Eukaryota > Metazoa > Chordata > Mammalia > Carnivora > Phocidae > Leptonychotes > Leptonychotes weddellii. The sequence continues at coordinate 48,045,205 of NC_138381.1, read as the reverse complement.
CAAACCATCTCCAGGGTCTAGAACAGCAGTTAATCAAACCTATTGGTTAAGTCCTTCAAAACATATCAATCTGACTATGTCCCATCACCCCTACAGCTACTATCCTAATACAAGGTATCAGGCCTGGATTTTTCAGTAGCCTTTTAACTGGTCTCCGTACTTCCATGTTCCCCTAAATTCTAGTCCCACAGACACAGACTGATCCTTCTAAAATAGAGATTAGATCATATCATTGTTCTGCTCAACACTGTCCAATGGTGTCTCAACTCAGAGTGAAAGTCAAATGCCTGTAAGCCCCCAAAACATCAGACTGGGTGAACTTTCACCAATTGCTCAACCATATTGATCAGGCTGTTCCTTGAAGAAGGTATTTTTCCTCTTCAACACCTTTGCGTTTCCTGTTCCTTTTGATTTCTTTCTTCTAATGTTTTCATTGCTTTCTCCCTCAGCTCTCTTGAGTCTTCACTTAATTATCATCATCTCAGTAATGCCTTCTCTGCTCATGTAAGATTTCATCATTCATCTTCCACCTCCAGCATTCTCTTCTCTTACTTTATTTTTTCCACTGCATTTATTATCTCTGACATACAATATACTTTTTTTGCTTACTGCTTATTTTTCATACTAAATTCTATGAAGACAAGGTTTGGGGGATTGTTTTGTTTACTGAAGTATCCCCAAGGCCCAGGACATTAATTAGCACATTACAGGCACACACTAAATAAAAATACATATTGAATGAATGAAGAACTGGAAGGTAGGGTATGAGGGGGAAATGGCAAAAATATGAGGACTAAGAGGGGCAGAGCAAGATGGCGGAGGAGTAGGAGACCTGGATTTCGTCTGGTCTCAGGAATTCAGCTGGATAGGGATCAAACCATTCTGAACACCTACAAACTCAACAGGAGATCGAAGAAAAGAATAGCAACAACTCTCTGAACAGAAAAGCGACCACTTTCTGGAAGGTAGGACGTGCGGAGAAGTGAATCCGAGGCAATATTCAGGAGGATAGACGGCGGGGGAGGGGGCCTCCGTCGGCCGCTTCTGGCAAGTGATAGAGCC
>NC_138381.1:48010545-48043643 GCF_054177405.1 Leptonychotes weddellii | reverse complement strand
TGAAAAACAAACTGAGGGTTCTAGAGGGGAGGGGGTGGGAGAATGGGTTAGCCTGGTGATGGGTATTAAAGAGGGCACGTTCTGCATGGAGCACTAGCAGGCCACACAGAAATCTGATAACATGCATCTGCTTGTGTTTCAACACAGGACTACTTTCAACACAGGGTATTATGCACAAACAATGAATCATGGAACACTACATCAAAAACTAATGATGTAATTTATGGTGATTAACATAACAATAAAAAATAGAAAAAAAATATGAGGACTAAGAGTAAGCAGAGACCATGTCCTGAATGACCTCTAAGCCATGTTTCTGAAGGTTAGTGAGATACCACTAATCTGTCTTACTTATGGAATTAATATGATCAGATTTGTATTTTTTTAAATCACTCTGATACTACTGTAGAGGATTAACGATTGTATTAATAATTTGGCGTGGGAATATTTGCCCAAAATGTTGACTTATTTTTTTTGTTTTTCCCAGGAAAAGAGGCTCTATGGTCTCTTTGCAGACTTTCCAGCAGGGGTTAATTCCACAGAAATCAGTGCCTTGGGGCAGTATCTGTTTTGCCAGCCACCTGTAAGTATATTACAACTTTTTTTTTTTTTAAAGATTTTATTCATTTATTTGAGAGAAAATGAGATAGAGAGAGCATGAGAGGGGGGAGGGTCAGAGGGAGAAGCAGACTCCCTGCTGAGCAGGGAGCCCGATGCGGGACTCGATCCCAGGACCCTGGGATCATGACCTGAGCTGAAGACAGTCGCTCAATCAGCTGAGCCACCCAGGCGCCCAGTATATTACAACTTTTGATTCTGAGTTCTTCTTTCTCCTGGAGAAATAATGATAAATGAAAGTAATTTCTATGGGCAGTTTCTGTTTTGTTTAACTTGTCAACATTTAACACCAAACACCTCCTTTTGCATTACCCCGTGGAGTGCCGATTTAGTAAAGCATTAGAGCACTGGTCTGGCAGCACTGCCCAGTAGTCCCTGAAAGACCAAAAAACCCAAAGTTAAATTTGAAGGGGCTTTTCTTTTTTTTTTAAGATTTTATTTTTTATTTGACAGAGAGAGAGATAGCGAGAGCGAACACAAGCAGAGGGAGTGGGAGAGGGAGAAGCAGGCTTCCCGATGAGCAGGGAGCCCGATGCGGGACTTGATCCCAGCACCCTGGGATCATGACCTGAGCCGAAGGCAGACGCTTAACGACTGAGCCACCCAGGCACCCCTGAAGGGGCTTTTCCAAGATCAGTATTCTTCAGTGTCTTATTGTGTGCTACACAGTTTATTACTTGCTTCAGGAAGTAGAAAGAGCCATGACAGGAAGGAACACATACTTCCCAAGGGTGCCGCCTTCTGTTTTTATTCCTGTGACCATGCACAGTGCGAGGCATGTCACATGTGCCCAATGAAACCTAAGTTAAAACAGTAAACCTTGTTCAAGAACTTTGAGGCCAAGGTAGTAGAAAACAATAAAGGAGACTTAGGAAGTGGTTGAATGATGAAAGTAGTCCTGTGTTGAAACACAAGCAGATGCATGTTATCAGATTTCTGTGTGGCCTGCTAGGTCCGGAATGAAAGTTTTCTTGGTACAGAAGGTAGTTGTGGTGGCCGGATTAACCACAGACAGGTTAGATCTTGTTTGGATACATAAGCCCAATAAAAATTTTTGCTCAAGATGGGAGAACAATGAATAAAATCTTGTATGTTAGTCTATTAATTCTTGTGGTAATTTTGTCTGTTTAAAGTCTTTTCATATAGAGTGCATCAGATGTTTGTTAAAATAATGTGTATAACAGTTACATGAAATTTATTTCATGTAAGTATACAAGAATATGTGTGTGTGTGTGTGTGTGTGTGTGTGTACTAACATTAGCACCCTTGCTTGATGTAAAGTGCTTTACATGACTTTAAAACATTACAAATATCACAAGGGAACAAAATTCCAGACTTCTGAAGCAGATAGTATTAGGTTTAAAAACAGAAAAATTGGCCAAGGAATGACAAATATTAATAGAAATAGATTGAAGACTATAGGGCTCAACACATGACTTCTCAAGTGTTATTACACCATTAAAATTGTGAAAGAAATAACTATTTGTAATATGTAGTTGAAAAAGAGAATATTAAAACTGAGAAAAATAAACTTGGATTAAGCTCCCATAGCATAAACCACAATAAATAGCAGGTGAGTTCTAGTCAAGCATGAAGCATAATAAGTTGAATGAAATAGAATTGTGTAAGTATCTTAACTGGAAAGGAGAGTATTTGTTTTAAAAAATGGTTTGGGGCAACCGGGTGGCTCGGTTGGTTAAGCGTTTGACTCTTGATCTCAGCTCAGGTCTTGATCTCAGGGTCATGAGTTTGAGCCCCACATTGGACTCCACACTGGGCATGGAGCCTACTTAAAAAAAAAAGTTTAACTAAAGTAGTATTGGCATACAGTAAACCACACATATTTAAAATGTACAAATGTCATAAGTTTTGACGTGTACATTTGTGAAATCTTCACCACACTCAAGATATTAACATATCCATCACCCCCAAAGTTTCTTCATGCCCATTTGTAAAGCCTCATTCCTAACTCCTCTCACTTCTTACCTCCCCCATCTTCGAGGCAATCACTCTCTGTTTTCTGTCACTATAGTTTGTGCAAATGTAAGTTTTTGACCGGTGAAAGTATTACTGATTATAAGATTGATGGTTCCACTTTTATAAAAGTCAAAATGTAATGAAAACAAGGAAAGAATAGAAATGGAAATGTTTTATGATAAATGTGACAGATAAAAGCTTAACATCCAGAATATTTCAAAAATTTAATAAAAAGCGTGTTTTATTTTGACTTGTTTGATAGCAAGGAACAGAGACAAAGTCCAGTTAGCTCAAGAAAAAGGATACCTATGTTAGGGATATACATGACCTGCATCTAAACTGGAGAGTTGCTGAAAACAGAGGTAGCTTGGGGTACTTGACTCTTTGGTTTTCCTCTCATGGGCCAAATGATTGTTCTCTGATTAGGTCTCTACTTCTTTAAGCACATCTACTTAGTTTTCTCTCTACCAGCTGTCTTTCTCTGCTAACCCTAGTTTCTAGTCCCTCATAATTTCAACTTGTCATGGCTCCTCTGACTCCAGTATACACAAGGCAACTCTTTGTTCAGCCTTTTTCACTTTTGCTCCTTATATTAAGTGCATCGACACTCAACATTTCCAAATTCACATTCTCAAGAGAGGAATGTGATTGGCTTGGCTCACCTTTTTGGGCCAGGCCATACACCACAGGTGGTTGGCCAGGATATTCATCAGTTACCTTTGGGTCTGAAATGACCCATCACTGTGGGTCAGAGAGCAGGAATCACATGGTGCAAAACATCACCATGTACTGTGAACAGAACAGGCATTGAGTGTTTACCTGTCCAGTAAAGAGGATAGTCCTTAAGAGCCAGAGAGAGGTGGATTCAAATCCCAGCTCCACTATTTATTAGCTGTGTGACTTTGGGTAACTTGCATAACCTGTCTGAACCTTAGTTTTCTCATTTATAACTTGGGGATAATAACTGCCTTGTATAATTTTTGTAAAAAATAAAATACGTGTAAAGCATGGAACAGTATCATATAGTAGGTCTCAATTAGTGGTAGCTATTTTATTTTGTTTATTATTATATTAACAGATTAATAATGATCTCAAGAAAAATAATCCATCTCCATGGTAAAGGTCAAAAGACAGCTCATACACAGACAAAAACCAAATAGTTAGCTAACAATGAAAAAATGTCCAGTTTTTATAATTTTTAAAATGCACTTAAAAATAGCTATGATATGGGGTGCCTGGGTGGCTCAGATGGTTAAGCATCTGCCTTCGGCTCAGGTCATGATCCCAGGGTCCTGGGATCGAGCCTCACATCAGGCTCCGTGCTTGGCGGGGAGCCTGCGTCTCCCTCTCCCTCTACTGTTCCCCCTGCTTGTGCTCTCTCACTCTCTCTGTCAAATAAATACATAAAATCTTTAAAAAAAAAATAGCTATGATACATTTCGCATCTGTTAAACTTGCTAATAAATTAAAATTATACATTGCAATATTGATGTGGCAATGAAGAAAGAGTATATTCATATTTGGTAGATGACTTGTAGATTAGCCTAATTATTCCAAATAGCAATCTCACAAAACATATCCCTTAATTCATAGTCCCTTTCTGGGGAAATACTTCCCAAGGAGGTAATTGAAAAGGAAAACCTCTATTTGTGCAAAATATTTATAGCTCTCTTTTTAATTCAAAAGCTTTCATCATTTTAGAATGGAAAGAGACCTAAGAGATTATTTTTCCTTTGGGCTGCACATTAGAGTCATTTAGGAGCTTTTAGAAACACTCATGTCCCATGCCCAGAGATTTTGAGGTAAACGTCCTGAAATATGGTCCAAGCTTGAGTGCAGTTTAGAAACTCCTTAGCTATTCTAATGTGCAACAAGGAAGGAGAACCACTCTTCCAGTCCCACACCATTAGGGGAACTGTGAAAAAAACAGAGCCAGAGGTTAAAAGGACCCTGAAAGGAGCACACATAGATATGATAAAAGAGCTGGGTTGAAAATGAAGATGTTTGTTCCTAATTCCTAACCCTGACTTCTAGTCTTTTTTTTTTTTTTAAGATTTTATTTATTTAAGAAAGAGAGCACGAGCAGTGGGCAGGGGCAGAGGGAGAGGGACAAGCAGACTCCCCGCTGAGCAGGGAGCCCAACGTGGGGCTCAGTGCCACCCAAGCTTCCCTGACTTCTGGTCTTGATGATTAACTGGAAACATCCATGTGTCCAATATTTAGAGACGAGGTAACCAGTGATTGTGCAATAGTACAATGCATTCATTGTTATTGGCTATCTATGGACAAGGTAGAACATAGTGTGTACACACTGATGAGAACCAGGTGTGGTAGTGGTGTGTCTGTTGCTATCCTCACCAAGAGATTCCCAGCTGGACCTGTTGAGTTCCTCCTTGGGAGAGCCATGGTTCTCCCTTCATGCTCTACCTCCTGCCCAAGGTGGCCAAGTTCCCTGAGTCCCCATCTCTGTTATGGGGGGTGGGGTTATTGATGTCCAGTACTGCTGAACTGTGGGCTGTCCATGCTGAACAGTGATGAATCGGAAGTCATGTTTTAAAATTGTGGTGAAATATACATAACACAAAATTTACCATCTTAACCATTTTTCAGTTGCACAGTTCAGTAGCATTAAGTACATTCATATTGTTGTACAGTCATCACCACCATCCATCTCCAGAAGTTTTAATCTTCCCCAACTGAGACTTTCTTCCCATTAAACAGTAACTCTCCATTTCCCCCACCCCACTGCCCCAGCCTCTGGCAACTACTATTCTACTTTCTGCCTCTATGAATTTGACCTTAGTGCCTTATATAAATAGAATCACACAACATGTGGTTTGGTTTTTTTTGTTTGTTTGTTTCTTTGAGAGAAAGAGAGAGCATGTGTTTGTGCATGTGCCTGGGAGAGTTGGGGGGGTGGGGTGCAAAGGGAGAGGGAGAAAGAATCTCAAGGAGGTTTCACACCCAGTGAGAATCCTGACACAGGGCTCAATCACACCACCCTGAGATCGTGACCTGAACCAAAATCAAGAATCAGACATTTAACTGACTGAGCTACCCAGGTGCCTCCAACATGTGTCCTTTTGACTGGCTTATTTCATTTAGCTTAATGCCTTCAAAGTTAAGAGTCAATTTTTAGGGATAAATTATTCTTTGTCTTTCTACTCCGTTGTTCTGTATTCCAAAGGCCACTTTCCTTTGGTTTGAGGATCACCCCTTCCCTCCAATTGGTCCTTGCTCTCCTCTAGTGGCTACCCTGCCTTTTGCCTCTTCTTTTCTAGCCTCGGTATTATCTGGTATTATCTGGTAAGCAGGATAGGAAAAGCTAGCTCTGTAAGATTGTACCTGAAATTTGCTAAGTCTGAAGGTTTGTTTTGTTTTTGCATCTTTGTTTCTGTTTCAGTGTAGACTGGGGAAGAAAGGGGAGGGGACTCTCAGAATATGAAAGAGAAGGAAACAAAGAACATAACCAAATTAATACTTGAAGACATATGCCTGGCTAAAATGTAAAACTCGTATCTACATTATTAAAAGAATTGAAGAAGTTACAGAATTTTATCACAAGTGGATTGTTTTAGTTATGAGCAAGTATTGTATACAGGTTAAGTGCATGAACTCTGGATCTGGGTTAACTGAATTTGAATCCTCACTCTCTTAACCCCCTGGTTTTATTGAGATATAATTGACATACAGCAATGTAGAAGTTTAAAGTATACAGCATAGGATCACCTGGGATTGGTTAAGCGTCCAACATTAGATCTCAGCTCAGGTCTTGATCTTAGCATTGTGAGTTCAAGCCCTGTGTTGGGCTCCATGCTGGGTGTGGAGCCTACTTAAAAGGGCCACCTGGGTGACTCAGTTAGCGCCTGCCTTCAGTTCAGGTCATGATCCCAGGATCCTGGGATCGAGTCCCTCATGGGGTTCCCTACTCAGTGGGGAGTCTGCTTCTCCTTGCCCCTCTGCCCATTCCCCCCGCTCATGTACTTTCTCTCTCACTCTGCTCTCTCTCTCTCCAGTAAATAAATAGATTCTTTAAAAAAAAGAAAAGAAAAAAATGTACAGCACAATAACTTGAATTACATATATTGTGAAATAATTACCACAGTATCTAACACTTTTTGGTTGTATGTTCTTGAGCAAATTACTGAACTTCTCTGTACCTCAGTTTTGTCATTAGTGAAAGGGTATAGTAATAATAGTACCTACTGGGCGCCTGGGTGGCTCAGTTGGTTAAGCGACTGCCTTCGGCTCAGGTCATGATTCTGGAGTCCCGGGATTGAGTCCCGCGATCCAGTCCCACGATCGAGTCCCGCATCCAGCTCCCTGCTCAGCAGAGAGTCTGCTTCTCCCTCTGACCCTCCCCCGTCTCATGCTCTCTCTCTCTCTCTCTCATTCTCTCTCTCTCTCTCAAATAAATAAATAAAATCTTTTAAAAAAATAATAGTACCTACCTTACAGAGTGTTGTGAGGAATAAAGAAGTTAATACATATAAAGCATTTATAATACTACCTGGAAAATAGTAAGTACTATATAAGTGTTAGATATCAATACTTTTTTGGTCAGCATTTTGAAATTTGTTATCTGTGAGACCAAATGTGGTTAATTATATAAGAACAAATATATTTAAAAATTCAAGATAGCATTATTCACAATAGTCCAAAACTGGACGTAATGTAAAGTCCATTAATTGATGAATAGATTAGCAAAACATGGTGTATCTTTCAGTGAAATATTTCTCAGCAATAAGAAGAAACAAGCTGTTGAATCTTGCAACAATATGGATGAATCTCAAAAACAGCTTGCTAAGTGAAAAAACCCAGACGTAACGGACTGCATATGATATGATTCCATTTGTATAAAATTTCTAGGAAAGGCTAAACTATAGACAGAAAGCCAGGTGAGTGGCTTTTGTGGATGGGACCAATGATTAACCTCAAACTGGCATAAGGGGACTTTTCCCAGCAATGAAAGTGTTTTAAAACTGGATTTTGTGATGGTTGCCCAACTGTGTAAATTTACTAATGCTCATTGAACCTTACTCTTTTTTTTTTTTTTAAAGATTTTATTTATTTGACAGAGAGAGATACAGCGAGAGAGGGAACACAAGCAGGGGGAGTGGGAGAGGGAGAAGCATGATTCCCGCTGAGCAGGGAGCCCGATGCGGGGCTCGATCCCAGGACCCTGGGACCATGACCTGAGCCTAAGGCAGACGCTTAACGACTGAGCCACCCAGGCACCCCAATTGAACCTTACTCTTAAAATGGATGAATTTTGTGGTGTGTAAATTCTACTACTCTAAAACTGTCAAAAAGAAAAAGAAAATGAAACTGGAGGTTCACATCCATTGCTCTTTAGCTTGGTTCTCACTTAAAAGAAGAAAAAAGTTACTGTTTTTGTAAAAATAAGGTATGTCAACTATTGGGAGACAGTTCTATGGGTCTGTCATGTTTCTGTACGTCTTGAAAGCAAGGTCCAGGTTCCGTTTGTTCGAGACCATCTTTTCAGGGATGTTTGTGTAGTGAGCAGCCTTTGAAGACAGAGTGTCTCCCCTCAGGAAAAAAGGCAGGCATGCTTACTATCCGATATAATAAAGAAAATGTCTGCCTCTAGAGCAGAGGTCAAACATGCTTAATGCTCATTATATAATATATGGTTCTGTACGCTCAAAGTCCCTGTGTTTGTGCAGGTTTCACTGGCCCTTTTCATTTTTCCCTGTGGGAATTGGGAGTTGGTAAACCAGTGAAGAATGTGCTCATGCTCTGGCCTCTGCCATTGCTGAGAGTTTTAAAGTCCTTTGATTCTGACCTGGAATCTCATGTCTTGTCAGCATCCACGTTACCTTGTTAACTTTTGAGTAGGGTAAAATCTCTACCCTTCATTCTTTTTTTTGTGTGTGGTAACATATACATGACGTAAAATTTACCATCTTAACCATTTTTAAGCATATAGTTCAGTGGCATTAAGTATGTTAACCTTAAAAATAAAACTGCCAGTATTTTACCAGCAAAATGGGTTTATTCAGGAAAAGCAGAGAATTATAATTAGGGACAAGCAAGCTATGGCAAAACCATAGACAAATCCAGAGAACAAAGGAGAGGAATGCTTTTTTATAGAGGGAATTAGGGAGTTGGGAGGGCTGTTATAAACAAAAAGTCCATTGGAGGGTGCCTGGGTGGCTCAGTTGGTTAAGCGTCTGCCTTGGGCTCAGGTTATAATCCCGGGGAACTGGGGTCTAGTCCTGCATGGGGCTCCCCACTCAGCGGGGAGCCTGCTTCTCCCTCTCCCTCTGCTGCTCTCTCTCTGTCAAATAAATAAAATCTTTTTAAAAAGTTCATTGGAGTAAACTGGGAATTTGAAGTATAGTGGCTTTTCATTGGCTGAGTTATGATAGTTTCATATTGACTGGGCTGTTTCAGGGGGAAGAGAAAAACCTTCCTTCCTCCCACTGGAATAGTAAAAGTAGCCAAGTAGTATGGCTTGCAGGGTACATGTCTTCCTGTGGGATCCTCAATTGACCTCAGCTGGTACGGTATGAGAACTCTCCCCCCGACTCCCTCTGACTCCATTCTAAATGAGGTTTCCTTTTATTAATTTTTCCATGTTCATTCCATCTCCAGAATTTTTGCATTTTCCCATATTGAAATTCTACCCATTGAATACTAACTCCCTATTCCCTCTCCCACCAGCCCCTGGTAACCACCATTCTAGTTTCTGTCTCTCTAACTTTGACTACCCTAGGTACCTCATGCAATATTTGTCCTTTTGTGTCTAACTTATTTCACTTAGCATAGCATTTTCAAGGTTCAACCATGTTGTAGTATGTATCAGGATTTCATTCGTTTTTAATACTGAATAATATCCCATTGTATATGTTCACAGCTCCTGACACTAATTATAAGAAAAAACCCCTCACTATTTGGGAGTTACTATTGACATTGGCTGAGTATCACTCTAGACATCTATGAGTAGACAGACAGAAAAATAGGTGGATATAAATAATGTTAGAAAATGGGCTTTGGGGGGCGCCTGGGTGCCTCAGTCAGTTAAGCATCCAACTTGTGATTTCAGCTTGGGTCATGATCTCATGTGTTGTGAGATGGAGCCTGCATCAGGCTCTATGCTCAGCAGGGAGTCTGCTTAAGATTCTCTTCCTCTGCCCCTCTACCCATTCTCTCTCTCTCTCAAATAAATGCATCTTAAAAAAAAAAAGAAAGAAAGAAAGAAAATGGGCTTTGGGGTCTTGCTTTCTAATACTAATCTAAAGCTCCCTTGACTGGACTAAAGGCACAGGTAGGCTTCTGGGCTTAGAGACTTGGTCTGCTCCTAGAATCCATCCACCAGCTCCCAAGCAGTTCCCCTGCCCTCAGCCAATCAATGGATGGTTGGCCGTCGTGACTCTGCTTTTATTTGTTTCCACCTCTAAGTAGTCCTTTAGTCCTGAGGATTTTTTCTGTACCACATTTCTCACTTTTATTTATTCAGCAATTATTTATTCATGCCTATCTTGTGCCAAGAGCTGTGCTAGGTACTAGGAGTACTTGAACAAAAGTACTCTCCTGCCCTCAAGTAATTCACAGTACAGGAGACAGAAAAGCAAACACATGCATTAAATATAGTTTGATAGACTTCCTATCCTAGTGGAATTAGGAAAGTCTTCCAGAAGAGATGGCCTTAGGAGAAGAAGGCTTAAAGGAATGAGAGTTAAGGAAGAAATGTGCATGTGCTGGACAGGGACGGGAAGAGCAGAATAGAGAGAACAGCAGGTGTGAGGGAACTGACACAGTAGATACCTGGAGTTCATGGACGTAAAAGCAATTACCTGTGGTTGGAATTTCACAAGGCAAGAAGGGAAGTGGCAAGGAGTAGAGCTGGAGAACTATGCAGGGTAAAGTGGCAGATACCACCTTATGCCATGATGCCATAATTATTTTTAAGTAACTACCCAGCTTTGTCTACCCAACTACACGGTGGCTACTTTGGGGACATCAGTTAGTCACCCCTGAACCCTGGGGCATGGCATAGTGCCTGACATAGTAGGTTTTCAATGTGTGCTATTTTTCCATATTGTTGATGCATGTGTTGTAATTGTTAACTACTACCAGCAGCTTTAAAAACATTTTTTGATTTCAGTTGGAATTTAGTTTTTGTTTTGTTTACATTACATTTCTAAAGAATATTTCTTTGTTTATTCCCTCATACATAGACTAATGGTTTGCTACTCTTTCCTCTTCCATAAAATGAAAATTACTAAGTGGCTAATATAATTTATATATTTATTTTGGCTTTCAGGATACACTACTGTTAGTTAAATTCAGCACTTCACATTTATAAAAATGTTAATACTCTTTATTTATTTTTTTTTTAAATTAAAAAAAATTTTAGTAATGTCTACACCCAATGTGGGGCTCAAACTTACAACCCCGAGATCAAGAATCTAATGCTCTCTGCCTGAGCCAGCCAGGCACCGCCAAGAATATTAATATTGCTAAAGATAATTTGAAGAGAGGGTGCCTGGGTGGCTCAGTTGGTTGAGCGACTGCGTTCGGCTCGGGTCATGATCCTGGAGTCCTGGGATCGAGTCCCGCGTCGGGCTCCCCTGCTCAGCGGGGAGTCTGCTTCTCCCTCTCCCGCTCCCCCCCTTGCGCTCTCTCTCTCTATCTCATTCTCTCTCTCAAATAAATAAATAAATCTTTAAAAAAAAAAAAGATAATTTGAAGAGAGAATGTATCTATTTTAAAAATATATATATTTTATTTATTTATTTTAGAGAGAGAGGGTGAGCGCACAAGCAAGGAGAGGGAGAGGGAAAAGGAGAGAATCTCAAGCAGGCTCCGTGCTGAGTGTGGAGCCCGACATGGGGCTTGATCTCGTGACCCTGAGATCATGACCTGAGCTGAAACCAAGAGTCGGATGCTTAACTGACTGAGCCACCCAGGCACCCCTGTGTCTACTTAAAATTACTTTAAAAAAAAAAAAACAACTATGATTCTGAAAGCAAGTATTTTTTTAAATTTCCGGACTTACATAGTTAAATGCTTTTTTAAAAGTATTTTCCATTAGATGGTTTCCTGGGAAATTTGCAATTAACAGTTGGTTAGCATTCCATTAAATTTTCAGATTAATTACACATCTGTAAGGGCATTATGATTAAATCAGAGTAATTGACAGAATGATTATTCATCTATAAGGGAATAATGATTGAATCACAACAATTGATTTTTATGAGCCCAGCTAAATTTTTCTTCTTTAATTTTAGTTTAATTATACAGTACAACACAGTATGTGTGTGATCTGGATAGCTATATTTTAGATAAATATGTTGTTAGAAAAGGCTGAATCCAGATGATGCTATAACAGAAAGATCACTTAGTATACTAAGCTGGGTCTAGCTCATGCTTTTTTGTCAGATCTATGTATTTGTTTGAAATAAACTATTTGACTTTCACTGGGATCCTGAGTGTCAGTGAATAAATGATAATATTTTAGTTTTTCCACAAGTGTGTGTGGACTTCTCTAATGTTGTATTCTTAACACGGATCAAAGTTCAATAAATATTTTATTGATCTAATACTTGTCTGTTACACAGGAAATAAAACTGAAATTCTTTAGTAACAGTTCTTACTTTTTTTTTTTAAAGGTTTTATTTATTTATTTGACAGAGAGAGACACAGTGAGAGAGGGAGCACAAGCAGGTGGAGGGGGAGGGGGAGAGGGAGAAGCAGGCTTCCCGTGGAGCAGGGAGCCCGATGCAGGGCCTGATCCCAGGACCCTGAGATCATGACCTGAGCCGAAGGCAGACGCCTAATGACTGAGCCACCCAGGCCCTCCAATAGTTCTTACTTCTAATGGACATTATTGGCACATGGCTCTCTCTCTCTCTACACACAGACACACAGACACACAGACACACTCACACACACACATACACACACGCACACACAGTTAAATTGTTGAAAGGCAATATGGTATGATGACTGCGCTCTGAGCAGAACAGAACTGAGTTTAAATCCTCTGTCACATACAGTTGTGTGATATTAAGAATATCAACCTCTCTAAATCTCAACTTCATAATCCATAAAATGTTTTTATGTGTATATGATGTTCAAATAAGATATTGTAAAGCAGTTAGCATTAATTTCTGACATATAGCAAGTAGTCATTAAATATTAGCTAGTATTATGATGATTTATACCTCTTATTTTTGTTAATTTTTCTTCTCTCCTGCTTCGAGAAGATTTGAAACAACTTACCATGTTCTCTAGAGAAACAGCTCACTGGGAACCATTCCAATGCCTGGTGGACAAAACTCAGAACCACTACCATTCTATATTGGATGTTTAGAGAACATAGGGATGCTTGGGGAACATGAAGCTTCGAAAACTCTCATATGGATTCCAAATAGCTAAAACATCCATATGCATACTCACAGGAGGTATGTGTAGATGAAGAAATGCCAAGTTGAATTTTACCAGGAAACAGCGTCAGGACTAAGTGGAATACATTCTTTTGCGCACTTTGCCTAGCTCAGAAGCTGCTGTTGGTTATGAATGGAGACTTAAATTGTGCTTGAAGACCATTGCAAAATATCTAGTTTCTTGTAAACGAAGTGTCACTAGAGGATCCATCAATACCTGACAAAAAATGCATGGGATTCAGAGTCCAAATATGGATTAAATGAATTGCATTTGTCATTTACTAGCTGTGTGATTTTTGGCAAATGACTTTGCGTTTCGAAGTCTTGATTTCCTTGGCTGTATAATGAAGCTAATCATACCTGGCTTGCAGGGTACCATGAGAATTAAGTGAGGTCATGTATATAAAGTGCTCATCACAGTGCATTAGTGTTAACTGTAGTTGTCACCAAGGAAGTTATTATAAAGTAGACTATGATATTGGGTCAGTTCAATATTTTGATAGATACAAGTGATCTGTGTTCAGCTGAGGTAATATCACTGTAATATCATGTCAGAACATAACCAACCAGCTCAATATGTATAATCTGAACAATGAGTTTATTTCTGTAATAATAGTTGATGTTCACTGAGTATTATGTGGCAGTCACTGGGTTAAGTGCATTATTGCATTTAATCTCCACAGCATTCCCATACTTTGGATATTATTTTGTAGAGAAGGAAAATGAAACTTAGGAAGGAGAATTAATTGCTTGAGGTTGCATGGCAGTTAAGTGCCATCGATGGCCAGGAATCTAGCTTTAGTCTGCCTCTAAAATGCAGGCTCTGACCACCAGGTTATGCCACCTGTTAATTTGTTACATAGTCTGAAAAGCAAAGAAAGAGAATCTCTTGTTGGACAGACTGACCCTACTCTTACTTTAGGAAAGATAAAATGTATTGCTTCTCAAAGGCTTTAATTTAATGAAAAAAGGGATTCAAATACTCAAGCTAGAAGCTGCGACTTTGAAAAACTTTCCTGACACGAGAGAAACAGTGGCTGTGTATTGTCAGACCAAAATTACCACCACATGCAACCCATTTTTAACTTGTTTTGCGTTTAGTTAGCCTCAAGTTCTTTTTTCACCTTGTGTCTTTTAGATGTACTGTACATGTGTCACGAACAGCACACCCAGAACCATATCTTGGCATTAAAATTCCATGAAGTCCATTTTGGGAATCAAATTACTACACCTATTTTTAGTTCTCAGCACAAATTACTTTTTCCATTACACTTTTAAATATCCAGTGATAAAGAGATTGAAAATAGCTCTTACAGCCAAATAAAAATCCTGCATTTGGTTTAATCAGGACAGACCCATTGACTTGCATTGGTGTAATTACATTACTGAAGCAGCTACCTGTGAGGGCCTCTTTCTTCCTCTCGTTAGGACTCCCCTCCCCATTTGCTGCTATATTTGTCTGCCCTCTTGGCCATAAAAGGCTGGCTATGTGGCTCTGACATTCTCCTGCCTGACCACATGCATTATTTTTGAACTGGTCCCCCGGGTCCTGTCTTTAGCCCTGCCTCTTCACTTTTTTTTGGGATTCAACCGACGAGGTTTTTCATTCTCTCATCCAGCTCCACAGCCACATCGGAGCATTTCTACCACCATCACTCCTTTGAACACGGGTAAGTGTGACACTGAGGTAGAAGAATGCACTTGATATTTGATGTGCTTAACAGCATTGCATGTGTGTGGTTTCTTTCCATCTTGTGAGTTCAGTGGTTTTCTCAGAGAGCGGTCAGAAGAGGAGAGAAATAGCGAAGGGGAGCCCCTGGGAAGGAAGACAAAAGCAGCAGGGTGCCAGTTTTCGCTGGCACTGCTCTCCTCTCACATCCATGCTGTTCTTTTTAAGTTAAGCTACTGTTTCTGGAACCTTAAGGGGATAATGGTGGAACTGTAAGTGTGAGTCCCAGTACTCTTTCCAAGTTATAGTTCAATGGTCTGGTTAAAATCTGGAATGGATGAGGTGGCAGGATACAATGTGTTTTCTATCTTCCATATGCCTGCAATAGTCCCGATTATAAATTAGACCAAACGAGGTAAATTAACTCTGAAGTCCCTGGTTTCTAATTCAGTGATTTTGTTTGACAATGCCATGTGAATAGGTGTAAGAGTGCATTATGGTATTTCTAACATGGAAATGGTTAAATAATATTTCAGTGGCAACATAGATCCCCACAGAATGATCCTAAAGCTAACACTTTCTGTGAATGATTTAAATCAGCTTTTAGCCTCTAATGCCTATACAAAAGTATCATATCAGGATTACAATTATGGAATTAGTATTTCTTCCAAAATTCCCAAATTATGTTCAGAAAGAAAATGCAGGTCTTAAAGAAACAGAAGACAACCAAACCACCTTTCTTCCCAACATACTCTAGCAGTCATGTGTTGGGGATAATCCTCACTTACCCGATGAAGAGAAGGTAGCTTACCTTCATTCCAGAGGTCAGAGTGGTGACAGCCAGCTCTGATGACTTAAAGCCAGACCCTGTTTATTTTTAATACATTATGCATGTGTCTGTGATATGAAATACTATTAAAATAAATATATTTTGGGGAAAATAGAAATAAAGAGAGTGGAAAGTAGAATTGGGGCAAGATATTTAAAGATTTTATTTTGTGAAAATGACAGCATTTCAAGTCACGTTAGCATATATGAACTTAGCTTATAACATAATACATAAGAAGGTTATTCATCATTTATTTGGATGTCATTTAAATAATATTTGCCATGTTACAATATATTGTGTATCATTAAAGAAACTTACCTATTATCTTTATAACTGCTTAACATATTTCTGTATTAATATATTCAAATCCTTTTGTTTTATCAAAATTTAATAATTATTCATTACATATGGTAATTTTCTGTATGTTTTAGAACAGAAGATAGCAATCTATTTAAGGGTTGAAGCAAAGTTGCTTGCCTAGTAGCTATTTTTTTCCTCTTGGGAAATGCCATGTAGACTGATATCTTCCATGAGCCCCAAGACAAATATTTCTGGAGTGCAGTTTGCTGGATTTTCTTCTCTAGGGAATACATACTGACTTTTAAAAGAGTTTAAATAGGGGTGCCTGGGTGGCTCAGTCGTTAAGCATCTGCCTTCGGTTCAGGTCATGATCCCAGGGTCCTGGGATCGAACCCCGCATCGAGCCCCGCATCGAGCCCCTCATTGGGCTCCCTGCTCTGCGAGAAGCTTGCTTAATCCTCTCCCACTCCCCCCGTTTGTGTTCCCTCTCTTGCTGTGTCAAATAAATAAATAAAAAATCTTTAAAAAAAATAAATAAAAAAATAAAAGAGTTTAAATAAAAAGTAGATTTAAACTTGACAAAAACATGGTAAGTTTAAAAGGATTCATTCCTCATTTAAAATGATCAAAGAAGAGATTTGGAAAAAATTATCTCACAACCAATTTTACTTGTAAAATTAAATATTTAAATTTTTAAATGTTATTTATGCTTATTTATTTAAATGTTTAAATATAATTTAAATGTTAAAAACATTTCAGAACATGCACAAAAACATTACAAATTGGAGGAGGGGCTTTCATAAAACTATTACTTCATCGAGGTAAGTTAGCAATGTGGCTTGATAGACTCCTGTCAGTGGACACAGTAGTCAAGAAGCTCATGTAGGAAGGGAAAAATGAAGGGGGGGGAATCGGAGGGGGAGACAAACCATGAGGGACTATGGACTCTGAGAAACAAACTGAGGGTTCTAGAGGGGAGGGGGTGGGGGATGGGTTAGCCTGGTGATGGGTATTTGAGGAGAGCATGTGTTGAATGGAACATTGGGTGTTATAAGCAAACAGTGAATCATGGAACACTACATCAAAAGCCAATGATTTAATGTATGGTGATTAGCATAACATAATAAAATTAAAAAAAAAAAGAAACTCATGCAATGTGAAGCCTCCCCTCCCTATGCTAAGCAAACTTATCTTTTTGTCAGTTGAACTGTTAGCTCAAGTTCACGATACAAACTGCTACACTATGACTGACTCTTACTTCTTTATGTAAGAAGATTAGAAGACTTCATATTCTTTAAGGGAGCAAATAATCTGGTTTGACACTATACCTTTTTGAAGTGTTTGTGAGATTTGACAGAGTTCATTATAAGATAATACAGTTGGCCCTTGAACAACACGGGTTTGAACTGCATGGGCCCACTTACACACATTTTTTTGGATAAATATAGTACAGTATTGTAAATGTATTTTCTTTTTGATTTATTAATATTTTCTTTTCTCTAGCTTACTTTATTGTAATAATACGGTATAAAATACATATAAGGTGCAAAATATGTGTTAATCCACTGTTTATGTTATCAGTAAGGCTTCTAGTCAACAGCTGGCTATTGGCAATGAAATTCAGGAGGAAGTCAAAGGTGATAGGCGGATTTTTGTGCAGGTGGGGGTGGGGTTGGCCCCTCTAGCCTCTGCATTGTTCAAGGGTCAACCATATAAGCAAACTCCAGTGTTCAGTCCTAGGACTTTTCATCTATTTTTTGGCTTTATGTACCATCTTATATGTTGGTGACTGCTGAATGCAGGTGTCCATCCTGGACCTTTACCCTGTGCTCTAAAGTCATGAATGCAATTTAACATCTCCACTTGGATGTCTAGCAAGTATCTCAACTGTAGAATATCTCAGACCCATCTCCTGTTCTTTCATCCCTAACTGTGCTTTCTTACACTCCTGCCCATCTCAGTTAACAGCAACTTCGATCTTCCAGTTACTCAGGAGAAAACCTCAGGATCATCTCTCACCCCTCTCTTTGTTTCACACCCTAATTCAGAACTTTCAGCAAATGCTGTTGGTTCTACCTTCAAAACATGTACTGAGTCTGATCACTTCTCACATTTCCATTGCCACCATTGTCATCTTTAGCCTGGACTATTGCAATGGCCTTTGCCTTCATTTGCTAGGGCTTCCCTAACGAAGTACCACAGACTGGGTGCCTTAAACAACAGAAATGTATCTTCTCACAATTCTGGAGGCTAGAAATCTGAGATCAAGGTGTTGGTAGAATTATTTTTATCGGAGGCCTCTCTTCTTGGCTTATAGATGATCTTCTTTTCTCTTCACATAGTCTTCCTCTGTATACGTACACATCTGTGTCCTAATTTCCTCTTCATATAGAGACACCAGTCATATTGAATGAGGGCCCATCCTAATAATCTCACGTTAGCCTTATTTCCTCTGTAAAGACCCTGTTTCCAAATACAGTCACATTTTGAAGTACTGGTGGTTAGGACTTCAACATATGAATCTGGGGGAATATAACTCAGTTCATAACAGCCTTCTTTTTTAAAAAAGTTTTTTTAAGATTTTATTTATTTGAGAGAGAGAGCACACATGAGCACAGGGAGGGGTAGAGAGGGAGGGATAAGCAAATTCCCCACTGAGCAGGGATCCAGATGTGGGGCTCTATCCCAGGACCCCAGGGTCATGACCTGAGCTGAAGGCAGATGCTTAATCGATTGAGCAACCCAGACGCCCTTAAAAAAAATTCTTTAAAGTTTTTATTTTTAAGTAATCTCTCCACCCAAAATGGGGCTAAAACCCACAACCCTGAGATCAAGAGTCGCACGTTCCACTGACTGAGCCAGCCAGGTGCCCCTATAACAGCCTTCTAATTGGTCTTCTGGCTTTCATTCTTGTCCCTCAATAGTCTGTCCTTTATACATCAGCAAGAGTCTCAGTTTGGAACTTTCTGATGGTTTTTCCAGCCCTTTCAGAGGGAAAGACAAAGACCCTACAGTTGCTCATCAGACCTACACCCCCACCCCCCGCCCCCGGCATCGTCTCCTATCCATCTCCCTGCACCCCGCTCACTCCTTGTAGCTTCACTGCCTATTTGTACTTCACTGCCTGGAGTACAACACGCATGTGCACACCCTAGAGTCTTTGCTATGGTCTTCCATCTAGGACACTCTTCTTCTAATTTTCTCATGCTCAGATGACACTTTTATGCTCAGAAGCCATCCCTGATGAGACTGTTTAAAATTGCATCCCAACTCCCTTTCCTGCTTTATTTTTCTCTGTAGCATTTAGCCCATTCTGTTATACCTTATATTTTACTTATTTTCTCTATTGGCTATCACCTGCAATAGAATATAAAGTTCTAGCTAAGGTTATCAGAGCAGGGATTTCGTTTTGTTCATCTCCGTATTTCTTGTGCTGGAACAGTACCAGGCTTATAGTAGGTGCTCAATAATTATTTGTTGAATGAAACCACATTGACCGTGACACAGACTCTCCATCATTACATATTCTTCCAGACGAAGCCCCTATCAGGATAAAATGCCAGAAAATTTGAAATACATATTATGAAAGGTCTGAGGAAAAAACACAATAGCTAGGGTAGGGAAGCTTTGTAAAGACCTCCTGGTTATTAAAACAAAACCCAAAAAACCAAACCCAGATTAGAAGGCAGCCCAATGATGGAGCGGGCTTATGTGGGCTATGAAGTAGAAAGTTTGCTGAGTAACCAGTTAAGCTAACCTTCACGTCCTTTTCCATTTGCTCTTTGGAAAAGGTAAGAGTATTTATTTTTACATATTGATTTAGATACCTTGTTTCTTAATAGTTCACTCACAAGTTGCTGCTTTCTTGTAGGTCACCTGGCTCCCTCCAGGGCACACGATGTCTCTGCCCATTTATCAGAAGCTCCACCAGCACTATGACAGCAGCTACAGAAACAGGGACCTTCGCAGCACCATGAGCCAGTACCAGCAGGAGAAGAAAAGCTCTGCCATCTACACCCATGGCTCCACGGCCTACAGCAGCCGCTCCGCCACTGCGCACCGCCAGGAATCCGGGGCCTTCAGCCAGGCGTCCACGGGCTCCTACCAGCAGCAGGCCTCCCAGGCCACTGAATCTACCCATGCATTCGCAGCCAGTCGGAAGACAGCCTCGGCCTACGATTACGGCTACTCCCACGGGTATGTCAGAAGCAGCCTTCCAACCTTAGCTCAAAGGCACACTCTCTGAATAACCCTCCTACATCATGTTTTCCCTTCTTTTGGTCTGGCAGCCCTACATTTAAATCAGGTTTGGAGTGGGGCGCCTGGGTGGCTCATTCGTTAAGCATCTGACTCTTGGTTTTGGCTCAGGTCATGATCTTAGGATCTTGAGATCAAGCCTATAGGGTTCTGTGCTCAGCACAGAGTCTGCTTGTCCCTCTCCCTCTGCTTCTCCCCTGCGCTCTCTTTCTCTCTCTCTCTCTGAAATAAATAAATAAAATCTTTTAAAAAAACAAATCAGCGGTGGAGTGAGGCCCTGTATTTGGGAGACCTGGGACTTACGTGTACCTATTTCCCTTTACCGTTTGAGTTTCACAGAGAGCTTCATAATCACACTGGCATGTCTTGCTTGCGTTGCCAACTGTGATATTGCTAGAAGCAGAGAAGTTCTGCCACAGATTGAGTTCAACATTCAGTAGCAGCAGAGCCAGAAAACATCATTTCAATGCTCACAGCAGGTTTCCTGGCCCTCAGAATGTTTCTACTTAGATGAGAAGCCAGTATAGAATTTAAAATTCACAGGTCACAGGCGCCCAAACCACAGTAGAGATGCGTTCTACTTTTTCAGTATCTGAGAGCCAGTATTAGAATTCTGAGCCATCGTTCAGGTAGGCAGCAGATATTTTTTTTAGCTAGAGCATTTTATACAACCAGGCCCCTATCTCAGTCAGCCTAAGACTACCAGAAACAAACCTGTATTCTGATAAAAGTAGATTTATCAACCCATTGCAATGAGGGAGACCACACAGCAGAGGAAAAGAGAGTTACTATATTAGGATTCTAGGAAGAGTGGAGTTTACATGCAGGTCTGGTCTGCAAAGCAAACCCAGTGTCCTGTTTCTATTGGAAACAGTGAAGTTGAGGACTGTTGTATCCAGAAGCCCTTTATGTGGAGCTCAGCACCTGAGTTGGGAACTGAGGCTGCTTCTCTGTGTCAACAGCAAATGGGGTCATCCAGGCAATGTCTCATTCTTACTGATAAAATTTCAAACAGCAAACTTACTGGTAATCTTTGATATTAGAGAAGAAAGTTTCTCAGTGAGTCTGTAGTCACTCAGAGAAGGAGGTTACCACAACCCTTTTTAGCAGCAGTGTCCCTGAGAGAAATGTTTTCTGTGAACTTTGCAGTTGGCTTCTGTGTCTGTAGTTCCAGCCTGATGAATGCTGGGCAGATGCTTACTTTCTCAGCCCAAGCCGGTTTTTATTTTCTTGATATCCAGAATGAAATGTTTCATTGGGATTAAAAAACACTTGCAAGATTCACGTGATTTTATTAAAAATCTATCTATAGTCCACAGAAGGAATTGCTGAACTTGCAAATGTAAACATTTCTGGGATATATGGTAAATAACCACCTGCTGCCTCAAGTCTGCCTTTCCAAAGCATCTGGCATAGATTGCATTTTTTTAGTTATCAACATAATATAATTTTAAGTCTTACAAAATTTAAGTCCACAAAATATCTGTTAGGACAATTAGAAAAGTGTTTCTTTCTGGGAGTTAAAGAAGTTATTGAGGAAATAATGCAGTGGATTGTATGAATAGAAGTGAGGCTAGTTTCTGAAGGCAGAAATTCCTGAATCCCCATTGGATTTAAGCAGCATCTGATCTATGGCTGTTGTTTCTCGGGCACTGACAGGGACCTCCTGGGACCCTTCTGCTCTGTTTAGTAACAGAACCAGAGTCCGCTGGGGTTTGCCTGGAATGTCTGATGGCCACGTTATGAAATTCCATTTAAAATGGAACAGGATCATTTTGCAATCTCACTTTCATGGGATATTCAGCAGGACTTGGTGTTGGTTGTAAATATGGAAATATGGTCACTAAGGTGAATTCATTTCTTTTAGCACTTGCTTTAAATGAACTGCCTTCCAAAGGAAAGTTGAGAGGAATTAACACCATGTGTATGGGACAGCATCATTTTGTTCTGAAGAATGTTCTGTAGAACATTAAGAACCTCGTTTAGGAAAGCAGCTGTCTTTTAATAGAGGAGGATTACATTTTAAATATCCATTTTCATGGACTGCCTGTACTGAGTCTATAGAAGATGTTGCTAATGGAACTGCTTGTGTACTTATTTCATTTCCCCAAGGCAGTATGATCTACAAGTTTTATGAATTTGTATTTTAAAGAGATCTTTACTTCTTCAACTCTATTGCTAAATTTTATGTTAAATTATTTTAATTTTATTTATTTATTTATTTTATTTATTTATTTTTTTAAAAGATTTTATTTATTTATTTGAGAGAGAGAGAATGAGAGAGAGCAAGCACATGAGAGAGGGGAGGGTCAGAGGGAGAAGCAGACTCCCCGCCGAGTAGGGAGCCCGATGCAGGACTCGATCCAGGGACTCCAGGATCATGACCTGAGCCGAAGGCAGTCGCTTAACCAACTGAGCCACCCAGGCGCCCAAATTATTTTAATTTTAAACAAAACATCCTTTTAACCACATGTGTAATATTCATATTTCTTTATACTGGGATATATTATATTAAACATTAGTAATTAAACCTTTGAGCACTTTTATATTTTGTTCAGAAAACATTTGCTCTGTGTTATCTTTGGAAGACTTAGCCATTTCAGCTTTAAAAAGCCTCACATAGTAAAGTTTTTATAGGAAATGGAACTGTAATCATTTTTCTATACTCAACTTCATATTGTGTTCTTTCCTGCAATGTCTATATTTATGTAGATAGGTAAGTAGGTAGCTATTCATTAATGGCTTAATGTTTGAAGAACTCAGACTTCTTGGCAGAAACATGTTGACCTAGAAATGTTGGCCTAGAAACAAGAGAGGGAAGAAAACACCAATATTTTTTTCCTTTGTGTAATGCAGTGTAAAGGAAAAGAAAGTCAACCTAATGCTGGGGTTTTTAGTTTTTCTTTTTTTTAGACCTAGAGCTAACAGGTTCAGATAATATTCTTTGAACATTTCAAAATATTCATAATTCCTTTAGGTTGTGTTTTTGCTCTCTCAAAATGGAATAACTTTTCCCTGCTAAATGAAATATCTCTCTTTGGATTATGAAAAGTGTTGATTAAAACCCCTAGGTTTAGAAATGCGGTTCCATGGAATGTATGTAAACACTAGGCTTGATCTATTTTTAGCCTCTGCTTTGTAGTTAGATGTCCAGTAGTAAAGTGGAAACTATGGAGATTTATATGTGCTCAGGGCTTGGCTGACCTCAGTAGGTCTTAGGAACAATGGCCCGTTCAACATCAATGTGGTTGTAAGCACAGATCAGTTACCAATTGAATTCTGAGCCCAGGGTTATAAAATAAATCCTGGAAGACATATTCTAAATGCCTTTATTCTTAGCCACAGTGAGAAAAAAAAAACCCTAATTCAGGAAGACAAAAATGACACAAGATTATTGTTTTATGCTAGTAATCCACAAATACTATCAGAGATTAAAGGAGAAATGGTACTCATAACTACCATTAGGCAATGGTTCTTAACTTCTATCCATGAATGGAGGGTCTTAGGTGATCTGAAATTATGTGCAAAATTAGGCACAGTTGAGAATTTGTTTTTGCTGAGAAAGATGGTAGCTTTCACCAGATTCTCCGAGAACCCTGTGACTCAACAAAGGTCAGAACCACCACCCTGGAAAGTCAACATGTAAACATCAGACAACCCCGTGTGTGGCCTGAGGATCCCTTTCTTAATGCCAATATTATACAAAGTTAGGATGAAATAAGGCAGATGTTTACAGGGAGTGTGGTATTATGAGAATCATGGTTCCTTCTTTTCTTTTGAGTAGGCTGGATCATACATTAAGTTGGAAATAATAAGTGAAATATTTTGTTACACTTGATAGGAATGAATAACTTTCAAAAAGCAGAGACAACACAGCATAGTTCTTAGATGATGGAGGGATGTAGAGTTGTCCCTCAACCCTTTGTTGAAATGGTAGATATTTAATTGCTTGATTCTAAACAGATTGACATTCAACCCATATGATGCAACTCAGCACAGCATCCTCTGTACCATTGTATCCTTACAATAACCCTGAAAGGTAGAAATTATATCCCCATTTTAAAAATGAGAAAATCAGAGACCAAATTGATTAAATAACTTTTCTCTCTTGCACTAAGAAGTGGTAGAATGATGATTTGAACCCCCATCCTACCCCAAACCCTCCACTCTTTTCATGGGTACCCATTGACAGTTATAATCAGCTAACTCCCCTTGACCTCCTGGCCACCAGATTTTTCTTGAAGCATCAATATATAGTTTTTCATTATATTTCCTTTTATTTGCCCTTCTTGTGGAGAAGCTGTTGAACACCAGAATAACTAAGATTCAGAGTAGGGAACAGGCGATCCTAGGAGCATTCATGAATGCCAAACCTGGAACCTCACAGACTGTTTAACTTGTCACTTAGAATCAGACATAGTGGCTTGCCTGGGGCATTCTGCCTAACCTTAAATTGTGCCCTCAACCTGCACTCATGTCACATTGATCAACTCCTCTCGGTTGTTACTACTATTATAGTTTGCAAAGAACACGCTAATGCTCAAAACAATTCCAATTCAGACAGAAGATACCAGTGCTAAAAATAGAGACCACTAAACACAGAAGCCCTCATCTTCTATTGGCAGGTCTGATTGCAGCAGAGACTGAGGGGGACCTGAGAACTTGCTCCATTTCCCACCCTGGTGTGGTTTCAAAAGACGTTAGCAAAGAAATCTACTGCCTTGTGGACATTTTTGTGTCTTGACCTCAGCTGTTGGCATCAGACTAGTATCCACTTTCTACATATTCTTTTCCAGATGTTATAATGCAAAGTGGATAGTCTTTGGGGTCAAATGAGCCTGTGCTTCCTTGCAGTTAGGCTTGTGACTTCAGGAGCTAGTTAACCTCTCAGTTTCTTCATCTGTGAAGTGGGGAAAATGTTCACCCCTCATGTTGTGAAGTCTAAAAGAAATAATGACATAAGGTACTTAGTGTAATAGCTGGCGCATGGGGACAGTCATTGAAGTCTAGGTATTGGTCATTCATTCAACAAATACTTCCTGAGTGCCTCCTGTGTGCTAAGCACTGCGCCAGGTGCTTGGGATAAACTGCTGAACAAAACCGACAAAGGTTCCTGCCCTCATGGAGCATATATTCTAGCATGAGGGACAGGCCATAAACAATAAACATAATAAAAAAGACATTGAATTTTATATCATGCTAGAAGGTAGTAGATTTTATGGAAGCAATAAAAAATAGAGTAGGCTAAGAAGGATCAGGTATGGGGGGCACGCCCCTTTGAGAAGGTGATATCTGAGCAAAGACATGAAGTAGCAGAGGGAGTTCTCTGGGAGAAAGGTGCACCAGGCATCAGGAATTGCCACTGCCAGGCCTTTCAGCAAGGAACAGCATCGAGGCCACTGAGGGAATGAGGAGTGAGGGAAAGAGCTGGTGAAGATGTCAGAAAGGTAATATTAGGGCAAGGCCAACCATATAGGGTCTTGTGGGCCATTGTAAGAATTTTTTATTCTGAGTTGGAGGGAGTTGTGACAAAGTTTAGGGAAGAGGAATGATATGAGCTGACTTAAGCTGTAACAGGATCGGTGTGTCTGCTGTGTGGAAAACAGACTGGTGCACAAGCAGAAGCAGGTTACCCAGGTAGGAGGCTAATGCTATAGTCCAGGCAGGAGCAGATGGGCAGTCAGAACAGATATGGTGGTCTGTTAGTTATTGCTGAATTCTGAATTCCACCAATTTTTTTCATAGGGCTTTTCAGCTCCCGTAGCCACATAGTTTTGAGGCTGTGAAAAGATCCATATAGATTTTCTGTATACAATGAATTTTCTAAGATTCTCTTTAGGTAATGTGATGATGGTAATACCATATGCTTATTCTCCATTCCCCAAGATCCAACAAAGTAGCTTGTCCCATTGTTGGTGCTTTTTATGGGACTTAAGAAGAAAAGTACCTGAAATAACCATAGTTGTATGGGGATTTGAGTCCACCTGTAGATTCAAGTAGCTGAATCTGAATTACAAAAGATTATTGAACCATAGACTGTTATGGGAAATGAAGTTTGCTTGGAAAACTACTGATATATCCAGGTTGTGTATTCTTATCTTTTCTCCTCTAGAAATAGTCTTATAGCCTCTTCTCTAAATAAAAGTTTAACTATTATATATATAAGGAAAAAGCACCATGTTTTCTGGGTTACAAAAATCAATACAACGCTCTGGGATTTGTCTTACAGAATTTAAGTACCCAGAAAATGATGAATTAAATTACTTCCCATGTGATCAGAGAAGGTCAGAGGAAAATCTAATGAAAGCGGAAAAGCCAGTTACTTCCCGCCCCCCCCCCCGCCCCAGAAATAGGCAAGTTTATTGCTGTTTGCTTCTTTAAAAGGCAATTATGCACTGAATCCCAAAGACATACCCTGAGACCAAGGAGAGTAGCCCTCACCATGTTCAATCTTCTGTCCCTAGGAGTATGACTCCTGATAATACCAGCTTCATATAATCACCAGTTTGTAGATCCATGGAACTGTGAAATGGGCAAAGCAGGAAGAGACCAAAAGTTCATCTAACTTAAGCCCTTCCTTACACTGAGGCCAGGAAAGATGTTGGCTCATTCTCTGCTACCTATGCTTTATTACCCAAAAAATATTATTTGCTGGGTTCTTTTGCAGGTTAAATCCAAGTTTAGATGATACAAGATACTTCCAGAATGGCATTCATCTTCCCCAGACAGGTGAACCATCCTGTGAGAGGAAGGCATGTCCTTTAATAGAGTAGAATAGGAAGGAGTCAGCCAAAAGTGGAAGAAGGGCAAAGTGGTATCTCCCAGGCTCTGATGTGAAATGTTAGCTTTGTTCCTGGCTGGTTGGGCAGCGAGGTGTAACTGAGCTTCCCCACAGAGGTCTGTGAACTCTGGAAGCCCATGGGAGCTGTTGCAACAGGCTTGACCTTTTCCACAGCAGCCTTTCTAGATGAAACAAGAGAAAGCAGGAGCACTTCAAATGAGGAAGGTAGCTTCCATGACACCATAGTGACCATCCTCAAAGTGGGGTGGGATGTGGGTTTCTGGGCTGCCTTGTAAATAAGTTAGTAAGACTAACTTTTAAAAGTCCTGGAAAATTTTTAGTTCACAGATTTAGACTTTATAAGGCTTCTCCTGATAATATCTTCAAACAGCTTGCATAATACAATATCAAGGAAATAAGGAGTAAACCCTTTCACTTCTGTTTAAAAATAGTACATAATCTAGATCAATTGCTAAAATAGTCAGAAATGGATAAAAACTGAAGGATATATGTAGATAAGAACCACAAAATATTTAAATCTCTCAGTGTTTTACTCATCCGCCTTTTCTGGGACACATGACTGTTCCACATTCATGTTGAGAAGTGGTTCGGACCCCCGTGGTATTTGCTTTTAGATCACGGCTATACATTAGCTGTGGAAAGTTACCAAAAATGTTACTTATCAGTGGAAAGTTACCAAAAATGTTACTTATCAGTGGAAACTTAAATAGTGGAAAAATAAAGCAATAAATAGAAGAAAAAATTGTGGTTATATTCCTATTTAAGTAACTAAACATTTTTTAAAAACTAAAAATGAGATATTTCTGTTGCTGAGAAAGAAATGGAGATGGGGGGAGAAAGGATAAGTATAAGGCAAATTATGCAAAACAAACAAAAAACCCAAGGGTGGTTGTTTGTTATGACACTACATGTCAGTAAATTTCAAGAGTGATGTTGATCAAACTAAATTCATGTTTATATCTTATAAGTAGCTTTTTCTGCAAAGTATATTAGCAAAAAAGAAAGGACTCAAAGCCTCCTGTTTATCTACTAACTTTGATGTTCTCCTGAAACCTCCATAAGTGTTGAGATTGGGAAACAGGAAAATTGAAATGTCAGTAGAAAGTGTTGAGCCTGACATGATCCCATATCAAAGGAGGATCATTGAATGAAGTTGTTTTAAATCAAAAGTAGATCCAAAACATCCTTTTTGTAAAACCCCAAAGAAAGTATTCTTTCAAGTTTTGCAAGAGG
Source organism: Leptonychotes weddellii (assembly GCF_054177405.1). Lineage (NCBI taxonomy): Eukaryota > Metazoa > Chordata > Mammalia > Carnivora > Phocidae > Leptonychotes > Leptonychotes weddellii. The sequence continues at coordinate 48,015,543 of NC_138381.1, read as the reverse complement.
GAGAAATGTGGCTGATGGAAAAGTAGAAATGGAAAAAGAGACTGCAAACTTCAAGTGCTTGCTCCTGACCCTCTAGGGGGTCTTGAAGATGAAAGAGATGGAACTTCAGATATGAGAAACGCGGAGTGGCTGTCTCGAGGAGCAGACAGCCAAGAAGGATGGTTTTCTTTTTTTTTTTTTAAAGATTTTATTTATTTATTTGACAGAGAGAGAGACAGCGAGAGAGGGAACGCAAGTAGGGGGGACTGGGAGAGAGAGAAGCAGACTCCCCACTGAGCAGGGAGCCCCAACTTGGGACTTGATCTTAGGACCTGAGCTGAAGGCAGATGCTTAACCAACTGAGCCACCCAGGCTCCCCTTTCATATTTTCTAAGAGTTTTGTAATTTTAGCTTTACATACAGAAATTTGATCCATTTTTAATTAAATTATATGTGTGATATTGAGTAAAGTTCTAAACTCATCCTTTCACATATGGATATACAATTGTTCCAGCATCATTTGTTGAAAAGACTTTCTTTCCCCTTTAATTCCTTAGCACTTTTATAAAAAATTAATTGATCATAAATAGGAAGGTTTGTTTCTCTCAGTTCTGTTCCACTGATCTATATGCCTATCCTTACACCAGTATCCCAGGGGTTTAATTACTGTTGCTTAGAAAAAGTTTGAAATGGGTGAATATAAGTCTTCAACTTAGTTCCTCTTTTATGGAAAATCTTTTGCCTATGTGTTCCTTCATATTTTTATATAAATTTTAAGATCACCTTGTCAATGTCTACAAAGAAAAACATCTGCTGGGATTTTGATAAGAATCATGTTGAAACTGTAGAACAATTTTGAAAAATGCGTCATCTTAACAATGTCAAGTCTTTCAGTCCATGAACATGGAATATTTATTTATTCAGATCTTTTTTCACCATTATCATAATAATGTTTTATCGTTTTCAAATACAAGTTTTATACTTCTTTGTCAAAGTTATTCCTAAATATTTTATATTTTTGGTACTATTGTGAATGCAGATATTGTCTTAATTGTATTTTTGCATTGTTCATTGTTAGTACATAGAAATATAATTTTTGTGTTTTGATTTTGTATCCTGTAACCTTGCTGAACTAATATATTAGTACTAGCATTTTTGTGTGTATTTGTATTTCTTAGGATTTTCTACATACATGATTCTATCAACAACTAAAGATAGACTTCTTCCTTTCAGTTGTTGTTGTTTTTTTTTAAACTGTCCTGGCCAGAAACTCTGATACAATGTTGAATAGAAGTGCAAGAGCAAATATCATACCCTTATTCCCAATTTCAGGAGGAAAGCATTTATTCTTTTTACTATTAAATTTGATACCAGCTATGGATTTTTCATAGATGACCTTTATCGCATTGAGGAAGTTCCCTTCTATTCCTATTTTGTTGAGAGTTTTTAACATGAAGGAATGCTGAATTTTGTCAAATACTATCATCTATTGAGATGATAATGTGATTTTTGTTCTTCATTCTATTAATATGGTATATGTTACACTAATTGATTTTCAAATGGTAAATCAACCTTGCATTCCTGGGATAAACTCCACTTAGTTTAATATTTTATATGTTGCTGGATTCAGTTTGCTAATATTGTGTGAAGGATTTCTGCATCTATGTACATGAGGGATATTGGTCTGTAGTTTTCTTTTACTATAATGTCTTTGTTTGGCTTTGATATCGGGTAATACTGGCCTTATAGAATAAGTTGGGAAGTGTTTCCTTCTCCTCTGTTTTGGAAGAAATTAGGAAGCGATTGGTATTATTTCTTCTTTAAATGTTTGATGGAATTCTTCAGTGAAGCCATTTAATTGTGCAAAGATTTTAAATTACTAATTCAACTTTTTAATTTATTATTGGTCCATTCAGAGTTTTAATTTCTTCTCAAGCTAGTTTTGGTAATTTGAGTCTTTACAGGAATTTTTCCATTTCATTTAAGTGATTGAATTACTTGATATAAATGCATCTACCATTTGCTTGTGAGCCACTTAATTTCTGTAGGGTTGGTAGTGATGTTTCCTCTTTCATTCTTGACTTTGGTAATTTGTGTCTTCTCTCTTTTTTCATGGTTAGTCTAGTGAAAGGTTTGTCAATTTTCTTGATCTTTTCAGTGAACCAACCTTTGTTTAACTGATTTTATTTGTTGTTGTTCTTTTTTCTATTTAACTGATTTCTTCTCTAATCTTTATTATATCTCCCTTCTTTTTGTTTCATGTTTAGTTTAATCTTTTTTCAAACTTCTTACAGTGCTTAAATTATTAATTTGAGACCTTTCTTCTTTTCTAAGATAGACACTTAAAGCTATAAACATTCCTCTAACCACTGCTTTGCCATATCCCATATATTTTGATATGTTGTGTTTTTTTGTTTTCATGTAGTTCACAATATCTTCTAATTCCATTGTGATTTCTTTTCTCATAAGTGAGTTATTTAGAAGTATGTTGTTAGTCTCCTGATGCTTGAGGATTTTCTAAATTCCTTTCTTCTATAGATTCTTATTTAGTTCTTCTGCTGTCAGATAATATATTTTGTATGATTTAAATCCATTTCAGTTGATTGAGATTGTTTTGTGAGGTAGCATATGAACTGTCCTGGAGAATGTTGAAAAGAATATGTACTTTGTTGCCATTGGGTAAAGTATTCTAGAAAGGTCAGTTAGGTCAAGTTGATTGATAGTGTTATTTAAGACACCTACATCCTTGCTTTTGTCTAGTTTTATCAGTTATTGAGAGTACCATATTGAAGTCTCCAGTCATTTTTAATTTTCTATTTTTTCTTTCAATTATGTCACTTTTTGCTTCACATATTTTAGGACTCCGTTGGTGCATATAAATTTGTAATTGCCATACTTTTCTGAGGAATTGACCCTCTTACCATTATGAAATGTTTCTCTCTGTCCCTAGTAATATTTTGGTTTAAAGTATATTTTTTTATATTAATATAACCTCTCTGGCTCCTTGTGGTTATCATTTGCACAGTATATCTTTTTCATTCTTTTACTTTAGCACATGTGTGTCTTTGAATTTTTTTTTAAAGCTATGATTTTAAACTTATCTCTACAACCAACGTGGGGCTTAAATCATAATCCCAAGATCAAGAGTCACATGTTTCACCAACTGAGCCAGCCAGGTGCCCCTATATATCTTTGAACTTATGGTGTGGCTTTCATAGCAGCATACAATTGGATTTTTAAAAATCCATTCTGACAATCTCTGCTGTTCCTTGGAGTTTTTAATCCCTTCACATTTAATAAAATTACCAAAATGGCTGGACTTACATTTGGTACTTTTGTGGGGTTTTTGGTATATCTCATATCCTTTGTTCATTTGTTCCTCCTTTATTGCCCTGTTTTGTGTTAAATAGATATTTTTAGTGTACCATTTAATTTCTTTGTTTCTTAACTATATTTTTTGTTTTTTTCTTAAAGGGATTGCTTTAGGAATTACAATACACTTATTAACTCATCCCATTCTACTTCACATTTATAGTAATTTATTACTGGTAGAAATAGAAATTTTGTTCCAATATAGCTTCATTTCCTCCCCTGCCTTTTGAACTACTGTCATATATATTACAGTTATATATATTATAAACCCAACAATGCATTGTGTTAACTATTGTTTTATGCAATTTTATATCTTCAAAGAATTTAAGAGAATAAAAATATATATATATTCATATACATATTTACCCAATTATTTGCTTTGTGGTGCTCTTCATTTTTTTGTGTGGGTTCAGATTACTGTCTGGTGTCATTTCCTTTAAACCTGAGGGATTTGCTTTAGCATTTCTTATCAGGCAGGTCTGCTAGCAATCAATTCAGTTTTTATTTGTCTGGGAATCTTTACTCAGCCTTTAGTTTTGAGTGATATTTTATTAGATACTGAATTTTTTATTGAGGTATAGTTGACACACAATGCCATTAGTTTCAGGTGTACAGCATAGTGATTCAACAAGTCAATACATTATGCACTGCTCACCACAAGTGTAGCTACCATGTTACCATATGACACTGTTACAGTACCATTAATTATATTTCCTATGCTATAACTTTCATTTCTATGACTTATTCATTCCATAATGGGAAGCCTGTATCTTCCACTCCCCTTCACCCATTTTGCCCATCCTCCCACCCCCTCGCCTCTGGCAACCATCAGATTGTTCTTTATGTTTATAGGTCTGTTTCTGCTTTTTGTTTATTTGTTTTTTAGATTGCACATAAAGTGAAGTCACATGATATTTATCTTTGACTTATTTCACTTAGCATAATGCCTTCTTGGTGTATCCATGTTGTAAATGGCAAGATCTTATCTTTTTTTATCACTGAGTAATATTCCATTATATATATTTATATATATATAAAGTAATGTAATTTATATATAATGGAATAGAATATATATATAAGAATGACTTTTTTTAATTAACATATAATGTATTGTTTCAGGGGTACAGGTCTGTGATTCATCAGTCTTACACAATTCACAGTGCCCACCATAGCACATACTCTCCCCAATGTCCATCACCCAGCCACCCCATCCCTTCCTCCCCCCTCCACTCCAACAACCCTCAGTTTGTTTCCTGAGATTAAGAGTCTCTTATAGTTTGTCTCCCTCTCTGGTTTCATCCTGTTTCATTTTTCCCTCTCTTCCCCCATGGTCCTCTGCCTTGTTTCTCAAATTCCACATATCAGTGAGATCATATGATAATTGTCTTTCTCTGATTGACTTATTTCGCTTAGCATAATACCCTCTAGTTCCATCCACATCATTGCAAATGGCAAGATTTCATTTTTGATGGCTGTATAATATTCCATTGTATAAATATACCACATCTTCTTTATCCATTCATCTGTTGATGGACATCTAGGCTCTTTCCATAGTTTGGCTATTGTGGACATTGCTGCTATAAACATTGGGGTGCATGTGCCCCTTCGGATCACTACCTTTGTATCTTTGGGGTAAATACCCAATAG
>NC_138381.1:47969916-48010445 GCF_054177405.1 Leptonychotes weddellii | reverse complement strand
TCTTTGCAGAAATGTCTGTTCATGTCTTCTGCCCATTTCTTGATTGGACTAGTTGTTCTTTGGGTGTTGAGTTTGATAAGTTCTTTATAGATTTTTGGATACTAGCCCTTTATCTGATATGTCATTTGCAAATATCTTTTCCCATTCTGTTGGTTGTCTTTTGGTTTTGTTGATTGTTTCCTTTCAATGGACACTTGGGCTGCTTCCATACCTTGGCTATTGTAAATAATACTTTAGTAAACATAGGAGTGCATATATCTTTTCAAATTAGTGTTTTCATTTTGTTTGGGTTAAATACCCAATAGTGGAATTACTAGATCATATGATATTTCTATTTTTAATTTTTTGAGGTGTCTCCATACTGTTTTCCACAGTGGCTGCACCAACTTACATTCCCACCAACAATGTACAAAGATTCTTTTTTTTCTACATCCTTGTCAACACTTGTTATTTCTTGTCTTTTTGATTCTAGCCAGTCTGACAGGTATAAGGCAATAATCTCACTGTGGTTTTGATTTGCATTTCCATGACGATTAATGATGTTGAGCATCTTTTCATGTGTTTGTTGGCCATCTGTATGTCTTATTTGGAAAAATGTCTATTCAGGTCCTCTGCCCATTTTTAAATCAGATTTTTTATGTGGAATTGTATAAGTTCTTTACATATTTTAGATATTAATCCCTTACCAGATATATTACTTGCAAATATCTTCTCCCATTCAATAGGTTGCCTTTTTGTTTTATTGATGGTTTCCTTTACAATGCAAAAGCTTTTTATTTTGGTATAGTCCCAATAGTTTATTTTTGCTTTTGTCTTTCTGGATATAGAATTTTTTATTAACTTTTTTTCAGAACTTAATATATCATATCAATGCCTTCTGGGATATATTGTTTCTGATAAAGTGTCAATGATTAATATATTTTTCTCCTATATGTGATTAACCATTTTATTCTTGCTACTTTCAAGATTTCTCTCTGGCTTTATCTAGGTGTGTATCTCTTTGTGTGTATGTTACCTGGGTTTATTGAGCATCTTGGATCCATAGAGTAATAGTTTTCATCAGATTTGGGGAGCTTTAGGCCATTATTTCTTTGAATATATTTTCCTACTCTTTATCGATCCTCTTTTCAATATTACTGTTACTCATATATTGGTATGTTTAATATTGTCCCACAGATCTCTGAAGGTTTTAAAAGTTTTCTTCATTCTTTTCTCTTTCTGTTTTTTATTTTTATTTTTAAAGATTTTATTTATTTATTTATTTATTTATTTATTTATTTATTTATCAGAGAGATAGAGCACAAGCAGGGGGTGCGGCAGGCAAAGGGAGAAGCAGGCTCCCCACTGAGCAAGGAGCCCGATGTGGGACTCAATCCTAGGACCCTGGGATCATCACCTGAGCTGAAGGCAGATGCCTAACTGACTGAGCCATCCAGGCATCCCATCTTTCTGTTTTTTAGACTGGATAATTTTTATCTTCAAGTTCACTGTTTCTTTATTCTTCTATCTAAAATCTCTTGAGTCCCTTTAATAAATTTTTCATTAAAGTTATTATACGTTTAAACTCCACAATGTTCATTTGATCCTATTTTAGAATTTCTTGGGTTTTTTAAAAAATATTTATTTACTTAGGGGTACCTGGGTGGCTCAGTCAGTAAAGCATCTGCCTTTGGCTCAGGTCATGATCATGAGGTCTTGGGATTGAGCCCCGTGTTAGGTTCCTTGAGGGAGCCTGCTTCTCCCTCTCCCTCTGCCAACTCCCCCTGCTTGTGCTCTCTCTCTTTCTCTCTCAAATAAATAAATTTGAGTTTTTATTTATTTATTTGAGAGAGGAAAAGAGAGAGAGAGCATGAGTGGGGGAAGGACAGAGGGAAAGAATCTCAGGCAGACCCCCCCTGAGTGCAGAGCCCAACATGGGGCTCAATCTCACAACCCTGAAGTCATGATCTGAGCCGCAATCAAGAATTAGACACTTAGCCGACTGAGCCACCCAGGTGCCCCCCCCATTTTGTTATTTCTATGTCTTTGTCGACATTCTCTCTTCTTTTGAGTCATTGTCATAATACTTTCCTTTAGTTCTTTAAACATGGTTTCCTTTATTAGTCTTTGAACACATTTAGAATTGCTGCTTTGAAGTCTTTGTTAAATCCAACATCAGGGTCCACCCAGAGACAGTTTTTATTTACTGCTTTTTTTCTGTTGGTATGGATTATATTTTCCTATTTCTTGGCATGTTCCATAATTTCTGTTGTTGTTAAAAATTGGACATGTTAGATATTGTAGCAATTCTGGATTCTGAATTTTCCCTTAAGTGTGTTGACATTGTGTTTTGGTTTTAATAACTTGTGTAAATGCACTTATAGAATCTGTTTACTGTGTGTGTGTAAACTGTGTGTAACTGTGTGACTGCTGATGTCTACTCATTTGCTTTTTAAATTATTGTTCTCATTTTTAAACCTGAATTCATAGGGATCAAATTGCGTTTGCATAGATTAATGACCAGTCAATGAATGGTGAGATATTGTATTAAAACAAAAGCTTTCACTCTCTGGCAGTAGATCTGTATGTATGTTAGGGAGGACATTTAAAGTTCAGGTAACTTTTAAATATATACATCTGGCTTTGCTTTCCTCTAGACTCTCTTGTCTGTCCTCTGCACGTGAACACAGGATTAGTCAGCCGGTGATGTGTGGATAATTTGAGTCCTATCCAGTTTTTCCTATGCAGGCACATGGAGAACTTTGGAAGGCTTCCCATGGTGGTCTTATTTCCCAGATCTTCCTATTAAATGGCTGGCTGATCTACCAGTCTGCTGCTTTTTCCAACCGTGATTGGAACCTGAGGCTGAGTTGCTGGTCTTCCCTTGTTTGTTTACCACTTAGATTGCTAGTGTTTCTCATAATGCTGCTGGATGTGAAGTTTTAACATGTTCTGCTCCAAATCAGGTCAGCCCTCTCTGGCAGTGAACATTCTGATTGTCATACCTTTTTCGATTTTGATAGAAATACCTTATAAACTGAGCTGGGGGAGGGGGAGGGGAGAAAGCTAGGCAGAATGCCATGTAGACTTCCATTGTTCATACCTAAAGTTCAGTGGCTTTTTTATGAATAACTACTTCTCAGTGTAGTGTATGTCTTTGGTTGATTTTCAGAGCCCTGAATGGGTTGGTTTTGACACCTGTATCCAGTTTTATCATTGCTTTTTGGGGAGAGTAACTGCTGAAGTACTCACTCCATCATACTAGAAGTCCCACCTCTACATTGGTCATTTTTAATAACTCCTCAGCAGATTCTGGTGTGAAGCCAAGGTTGAGAATCACTGGCCTAGGGTATGATGAAAGGAGGATGAATGATTTCACTTCATTCAATAAAATTTATTGAACACCTTCGGGCACTGGACACAATGCAGATACAAAGATAACTAAAACTGTTCATCTCTATGAGTGGTCATAGGCAGTGAGAAAGATAGAGAAAACAATAATGCACTATAACCCGAGCATATAGGGTTGGGTGATGCAGGGTTTGGGAGCAGTGTCAACAAAAGACAATGCCTACAGCCCATCATTTTTCTGAACATGCCAATAGGTTATGACACTTTCGGAAAGTGATATAGCCAATAAGTAGATCCCTACTTAATGTAAGTATGAATAAAGTTACTCATCCTGGGGAACTAGGACAATTTCCCCCAAATTGTATGTTGACTACAAACATAACTTTAAGGAACTAACATTTTATTTCATGTAAAATTTAATGAGTTTTTTAATGATATATTTTCAACTGAACTGTGATGATTTCATAACCTGTGAATAAATTCAGGAATAACAAATCACCATGGGAGTCATTACAGGCAGTGTGATACAGTATTATGATCTCCAAAGTGGGGTGTCCACAAAGGCAGACCATGGAAAGATAGGAAGAAATATTAGCACTACTATTTTTTTTTAAATCAAATTTGTTTGTTGTTTTTTTTTTAAGATTATTTATTTGAGAGACAGAGGCAGAGATAGCGAGAGAGAGGGCAGGAGCAGGGAGGAGAGGGAGACGCAGACTCCCCACTGAGCAGGGAGTCCAACACAGGGCTCGATCCCAGGACCCTGAGATCATGACCTGAGCTGAAGGCAGATGCTTAACCGACTGAGCCAACCAGGCGCCCCTCAAATTTGGTCTCTAAAATGTTTCTATTGACTGAATGTTTCATAAAGTGTGACTATTTATATGGTAGTATATGCATAGAACATATAAATAAACATATGTAGGTGGCATGCCCCCAGTATTTTTGGATTAGGAGTACTCAGTCACAAAAGTCAGAGACAACTGGTATAGTGGTAAGAACACTGATCTAGATGGGTGCTAGTCCCTACTTCAGCTACCAACTTGCTGTGTGAACATGGGCAAGTTAGGAAGGCACTCTTATGTCTTCCAAATCTATAAAATGAGGAGCTTGTTATAAATATCCTTGAGATCTCTTCCAGTTCTGGGATTTTATAAGTGGTTTTGTTTTTTATTTTCCTGTCAAGTATAATTATGAAGTTGAAAGAACAGAAGGTTATCTTTTGTCATTGTTAAGTATTTGAATTAAATTCTGAGTTAGAAATAGGCTTACCAGAGAGAGCTCTCTCTACCTTGGCTACATCCCTTCTCTGTGGTGCTGCTGGCTGTAGATGTGATGATGCCATACACACCATGACATTTCTTTAAATTCTGTTAAATTTAGGCATAAATTTAGGCAGAGGACATACCCCAGTTAGTAGCAGAGTGCAAGAATTTGTACTTAGACACAGTTACAGATGTGCAAGTGCATGTATGCACACACAAATCAATCCTTAACTATTGCTTAATTTCAATGCCTTCATAAACTGAAATTCAGAAAGCTTCAAGATTTAAGCTCAGTACATAAAGAACATTAATTATAGTTTTAATAGTTAAAAGATCCCAATAGATCCATGCATATCAAGTTTCATGTCTACTCAGAAACTGACTTTAAGATGGAGGATTTTCAAAATTTAGATAAAACTAAACACCCAAGATGTTATCAAAACCTTATTTCATCTTTTAAAAAAATTATTTAAATTCAAGTTAGTTAACATATAGTGTATTATTAGTTTTAGGGGTAGAATTTAGTGATTCATCAGTTGCATGTAACACCCAGTGCTCATTCCATCAAGTGCCCTCCTTAATGCCCATCACCCTGTTACCCCATCTTCCCCATCCGCCTCCCCTCCAGCAATACTCAATTTGTTTCCTAGAGTTAAGAGTCTCTTATGATTTGTCTCCCTCTCTGTTTTTATCTTATTTTATTTTTCCTTCCCTTTCCCTCTGTTCATCTGTTTTGTTTCTTAAATTCCACATATGAGTGACATCACATGGTATTTGTCTTTCTCTGACTGACTTATTTTGCTTCTTATTTCACCTTTTGATTTAAATTCAAAGAAATTAAAATTTTACATATTCTTCTTAAAACATTCTCCTCTAAAAACAGTATTCAGCTTTAGAATTCAATAGAATAAGATGTTAGACTTCAGTGTTCATGGATCATGACAAAATAGACTATTGATGGCTTTTTCTTCAAATAATTAGTTACACTGGTTATTATATAGTTCCTTAAAGCTTTATGTTTCTCTGATTTAGTTTTGTTTGCTATCTTCAATAAGTGAGTTATTGTTAAATAGTCTGTTGGCATAGTATTTTAACCTCTAATCCTTTACATGCCTTTTTCTTTTTTTAAGGCTTACTTATTTATTTTAGAGAGAGAGCAAGAGCAGGAGAGGGAGAGAGAGCGAGAGAGTCCCAAGCAGACACAGTGCTGAGCACACATAGAGCTCAGAGCTCCGCGCAGGCCCAGTCTCACAACCATGAGACCACAACCTGAGCCAAAACCAAGAGTCGGCCACTTAAGAGACTGCACCACCCAGGCGCCCTGCACTTTTTTTTTATTAGTGTTCAAAAGCTTGAAGAAACTTTAAAGAGCATAACAAATATTTTTTTTTCTAAATACTTTGGATTTTCTAAATAATACTATATGTATAATATAAAACATCATAATGCTTTTTGTGAAGTTTTTTGTTCCAAATAACATATGAAGTGGAAACTGATGATAGTTCCATGAATCATTACCATAAAGTTCAATATTAGAAACCAGCCACTGTGATTTACCTGTGAGGATGGAATAATCACCTCCTGGCACATTCTATGTAGTAAATGCATCATTTCAAAGATTCATCTTAAAGGGAAAATGACAAAAAAGGAACAACAACACAACAAAAAGAATGACAAATCATAGCTGTTTCAATGTAAATAAATGTTGAAAATACGAGCTCATGAGAATGACTATAGATACTAGAATGAAAGTAAAGAAAAAAGCAAAAACAGAAAAGTGAGAGCAAAATGAAAAAAATGAAAATATTCTATAAATAGGAAAAAAGTAACTCTTAAACTCCAAAATTAATTTTATTTTGCATGGTAATGAATTAAAGAGGGGAAGGAAAATACCACTTTAAACTTAGACGTGTATTAGCACAGCCTGTACTTTGTAATCTGCTGGGGATATAGAACGCAGTCATTTTGCTGCTGCCTGGAACAGGCAGCCAGGAACAAATTTCACTCAGCCTTCCAATTGGTAACCAATCCTCAAGCTTGAATTGAAGGTTCTAACCTTTAATTTCAATGCTGATCATACACTAGGACCTACATATTCACCCTAGGGAAGGAGCTAGTTAGCGGGAGAGGAAGAAGTTGGCCACTGTGTTCTGGGGATCAAAGGCAGTAGTCCACCCTATACCCCCAGGCCCAGAACCACTGCACCCCCCTGTACTTTCTAGAAGCCCTAAAGTTCTGTGCTACTTGTTTAGCAGAGGATAGATTTACTTGCATTATTATGTGTTCCTTTTGCACTATATATGTGTTTGGCCTGTCTTCTGCTTTTGATTTAGGTCATCTCTGCTTTTCCTAATGCTTCTTAAAGATTGAGAAATGGTCAGGTTTGGATGGTTTGGAAAGTTTTTCTGTCTCAGCTGGGCAGCTTGCTCTTCCCATGCCATATCACACACATGCTTCACTTTCTTCCCAAATTTTCTCTAGACAAGGGGACTTTTTAATACTGTTTTATTTTAGAATCATTTCAAATTACAAGGATAGTACAGAGTTCTGGTAGAGTTCCCTATTGTGAATGTCTTTCATTACAATGTAGACCAGGGGATTTTAACATGAGTCCATGGATTAATTTGAGAGAGTCCATGAGCTCCTGAAATTTATGCCCACTTGTATATATTTGAATGAAAATGCATTTCATTTCATTCAAGAACTACGAAGATTAAGACGGATTGTACTTTTGATTTTATCAATCTTTTTCTGTAGGTGCAATCTCTGCTTTCATGTTTTCTGCCATGCTAATATATTTTTTTGTTTATTTAGAACACTGTCTACCTCCAAATGCACATTTGCACAAATGTGCATGGGTGGATTTTTGTGTACAACAGAACTGACCGAAGGGTTCTTTATCACACCCCTGTAACTCTCTGAATTACTTAACACTATGTGTTCACACAAAATATATTAACTCTTGTTTGATGAACTCAGTGTTTCTTCTAAGAGAGGAGTCTGTCTACACTACATAAAGGCCTCAGAGTTGAACCTAGGGGTCCTGCATCAAAATGGTTTGGTGGAGAAGGGCTCCCTATCCAGAACATTTTATATTTTATCAATCCCGTGAAAAGATTTGGATAAAACCATTTTTATAGACTTCCTAAATTTTGAACATTAACTTAACAGCAAGGGGTATTTGGAACTATCACAAAAACACTGCTGTTTTCCCTTGAAACTTTCGGGTGGGGGTGGACAAAGCTATGAAATTACCATAGACCTATTTTTTTATTGTGTCTATTTAGAGTGCATTGTATGAGGTCTTTCTCACTCCTCTTTAGTTCTAAAGATAAAAGATATTATAACATTAGAAATCTAAGATTCTGTGAAACCTCCCCCTAGTTAAAACTTCCCTGTATAAGCATTTTTGAATATTTTCAATGCAATTTTTGGTTATTACCTAATGTTAGGGGTTTTGTTTCAGACTTACAGATTCCAGTCTGATGTTAGAAGATTATTCATCGAAGTTGAGCCCGCAAGCAAAGAGAGCCAAGAAGAGCCTTCTCTCTGGGGAGGAGAAGGAAAATCTGCCAAGTGACTATATAGTGCCCATTTTCTCAGGACGGTACGTATGCATTCTCTTCCTGGCCTTAAATATTAGAAAGTGAAGAGTAAATGTTGTCAGGTAATAATAATAATTGCCTCTGACATTTATTGAACACTTAACTATGTGATGATTGAGAAAGGTCTGAGGAACCTTGGAACTCTGCACTGAGGGAGACATGTTCATTGTGAAAATCGGCCATCACCTAGGATGGCTACAAGACAAAAGAGAAGGATCAGGAACTTAGTTCTAATTATGTAACTGACTGAAATTTAGAAGGAGAGCATTGGATGCTAGTGATTGGACACTATAGATAGTCACTAGAGTAGAAAGAAAGGTTCAAAACCATAAAATATTGGATGAACTAAAAAAAAAAATCCGATGTTATATTTAGGCAGAGGGAAGCTATTGTGGTTGCCAGTGTGGTTTTAATTATTTTTCATTAGGAAGAAAAAAAATCTTAGATAACATAGACTAAGTAAAAGAATGGCATCATAATTTGAATGCCTGCCTATTTACCTGTATTTGTTTAATGTGAAAAAGATTACTATTTATCTTGAGGCAAACTTCAAACAAAATAATCATGAAATTACAAGTCCATTAATGCCAAATTTCTGTGTTTATAAGGTAAATATGTGTATGTGATCTTTTTAAAAAATATAAACTTTTTTGGAATGATTATAATATCTAGAGGAATCTTGAAACCTGTTTGAGACACCAAATTAAGATTTAATGGGAACCTTCAGAGCCTTCCCTGTTTATTTTCCTTTGAATGGAGAACTATCCACAGAGCTGAGGTGATACTCAAAATGAGGGCTTCCTCTCAGGGCAAATGCCATCAGGAAATTCAGGAGGCAATGACGTGGTTGTCATCGTTGGTGACCTACCTCTGTTTCCCTGTGTTTTTCTTCTCATTCTTCTCTGATAGTTTCTTCTGGAATTGTTTCAGAAGCTAATGTCATAATTGCTCTGATTATAGTTAGGAAGGTGAGGGGGTAAATAATATGCTATTTTTAGCTTTCTCTTTGATATCTCTGATTTTTTTTAAGTGAACTTTCCATTGAAATATGCATATTTTGCTAAGTATGCTTACCCAGACTTAGCCTGTCCACAGTTAGTTTAATATACACTGACATTCTTTATAGGCGATGGCTAGGCTAGAGGAGTAAAATATTTTATTTTCTTTGTTCCCAGCTCACTCTGTTTTAAAAAATATATATATTTAAAAAGCACATTAACTTAGCATTAACCTACATGGCATACCTCTCCATCTCTTTACCACATGAAATGAGGCTTCTTGCTTTCAGTTGGTTTTATTTCTAGTTCTCCTTTTTTCCTTTTTAAAATATGGATCCATCTCATATTCTACTACTATGTTGAAAATAACACTTCGTAATGGTGTTGACAGTATTAACAATCTAAGAAGAAGATGGGGGAAAAATGAACCTTTGTTGAGTACCGATTGTTTTCTGAGAATCTTACTAGATGCTTTATGTAAACTATCTTGCTAAGTCCTCTATACAGCTCTAGAGATGTATTAGTATACCAATTTATGGACAAGGAAATTAAGACTCAATGACTTGTTGAAAGTTACATGGCTGGCAATGGAAGAGCTGAGTCTGCCGGGATTGGCCAATGCAACATAACACTGCACTCTGTGATTATAGTGTATTTCTGGGAAATACCGTTTCTTCTGGATGGCACTTGAAATTTTCACTTCTTGTACTCAGATAAATTGAGTTAACTTTGTGTCACCAGCAGGTTTTTGAGTTGAGATAGAGTATTGGGGAGGTGTGAAATTCATTTTAAATTTGTAGCTGTATAGTTTTGTCAGCATGTTAGCATATTCTTGCTTTTGTACCCAGATTATAAAAGGATTATCACTGACATACACTTATATTTACTTAAAGAAAAATATTCCTGCTGTCCTGGGTCAAAATATTTTTTAAGTGTATTTGAGATCTCACGTGAAATATATAGTCTTCCTGAAGTTCAGCTTATTTGTCATGGAAAAGGTAAGGAGACCAGGACTTCATTCTGACTTCTAGAGCTATGTCACATTAGAGGTAATGTGAGCTTAAACTTAAAGTTCTCTTATTTAAGAATTGTCTCAACTCAGGGCAAGACTAGCATTGAATAAAATGTATTATTATATATATCAAATCATTTTACAAAGATCATTTCAAATCTATTATATATTTACCTCTATGTGGAATTCCAAGCAGATTCTCGTGACAGTTTGTCTTGTATTCACTTATTAATTCATTCACTTCCTATCTCATTAAAAAGAAATTAGAGATAATTATTTCAAGACACTAAACTGAAAATCTTCCATCTTCCCTTTTCTCTAAATTATAGTGGATGTATTACTCACTTACTTAGTAAAGACTACCTTATTAATGTTTGGAGAGATAGAGATAAGGAAAAAGAAATTAAACTTTACTCACTGAGTGTAGTAAGAAACAAAGTAGACTAATCTTGTCTACCAGATGTTTTAGTAAAATTCCATGAGAAATTTCAAACTTGGGCAAATATTGAGCCCTCTTTTTCAGCAAACTACACAGATTCTGGTACCAGAAACTTATAAACATAATGGCAGTATTTGCTTAAATTTGGAAATCATTATTCTTATAAGAAAATCAAAGGTAAAATTCAGCCTTCAGAGGTCTAAGGAGACTCAATTTCAAGAAAATCTTCAATATAATCATTATACTTCCTCACTGTTGGGCTTGACCACAAAGGTATTGAAGGAGATTAAAAATAATCTACATGTGTTTAACATTAATAAATTATAGCACAATTTCTATCATAAACTACTACATTAGGCACAGCACTTTTGGATGTTACCACTCACTTGCCATCATCATTAGTTATGAATAAAAACAAGTCACTTTTATAAACATCACCCCTTCAAATTAAATTTTGGTCATTTTTTTCCCTTATCAGGGCTATGTGCAAGCATAAATAAAGAATGTCGTTAAATATGTTTACACACACACACACACACACAAATAACCTTTAAAGAAACCCAGTAGGCATAAGGATCTCATGTAAATTTAGAAATTATTTATAGGTGCAACAGCTCTGGGCAATGCATTATATCAGGTGAGTTATAGAATCCAGATCAAGCACATAGTCCCATATCGGAATCACAGGCACAGAAACAATATCTCATTTTATAATGTCATCTTTTCTGGAAGGAAAGTCATAACTTAATCTTTTATTATAGACTCTATCCTATTTAAATACCCTACAGAAACCAATGAAATGACCTTAAGCAAGTTATCTAATTTCTCTGAGCCTTGTTACCATATGTCTAAAATAGAAATGATAGAGTTTACCTAGGGTTATTGCAGGCTTAAAATGAGATAATGTATGTAAAGAAGCACTTGTCAACACCATGGCCATAGTAGGTATTATTATTGTTGTTACCATTATGGGTTAAGGTGATGATCACTTCTGTATGTGAAGAGTTAGCTCCTGATTTACCAGGTTTTTCTTTGTCAGGTTTTCTTTGGGCATGATACACAATGTCTAAGTTCTGATACTTTGAACTTAGTAAAAATTAGGCAATCCTATCACTGCCCTTCACAGTAGCCATGTTTTGCTCTTATTATATTTTAGCCAAGTGCATGTCAGTGGAACTAGAGATACGGAAGAAGAAAGAATTAAGGAAGCTGCTACTTATATAGCCCAGAGGAATCTTCTTGCTAGTGAAGAAGGAATCACGGCATCCAAACAGTCTGCTGTATCCAAACAGTCAGCTATATCCAAACAATCTGCTGTATCCAAACAGTCTGCTGTATCCAAACAGTCCTCAGTATCCAAACAGTCTACGTCCACTCTTCACCAGGAGGAAGCTTTTGAGAAGAAGTCAAGGAAAGTAACAATTCGAGAGAAGGCAGAACGGCTGTCGCTGAAAAAAACAGTAAGAAAAGACAATTTAATGTAATTTACAAATGCAGAAATGCATGTAACATTGCATGTGTGTGTACATATAGATTTATTTTTTTTAAATGAAGAAATATATAGTCTTCTGGAGAAACAAAACTAAAGAAAACAAGGAGAAAGACATCAAAATGTATGGGTCAAAGAAAGACAGACTTAGTGGTTTCAAACTCCATGAAATTTTAGGTTCTACAGAAATTATGGTTCTAAAGAACCTTAAGAAATCCACCTTAGGGGAAAGTAAAATATGTTGCTGAGGCTTAGAATGTTAAAAATTAAATGTATCTTTTTAAAAGGGGAAAAGAGGGGCACCTGGATGGTATAGCTGGTTAAGCATCTGACTCTTGATTTCAGCTCAGGTCATGATCTCAGGGTCCTGGGATTGAGCCCTGGGAGGACCCCGGAGTGGAGCCTGACGTGGGGTTCCATACTCAGAACAGAGTCTGCTTGTCCCTCTCCTTCCCCTTCTGCTCCTCCCCCTCCCCTTGCTAAAATAAATAAATAAATAAATAAATAAATAAATAAATAAATAAATAAATAAAATCTTTTTTAAAAACGGGGAAAAAGAGAAGGCCTTTGGTCTAAATAGAAAAGTAAGCCTCCAAGTGGAAAAATGATAATTTGGGTTTTTATTGTTATTTTAGCAGCACAGGTTACTTTGATTTCATAATATTTTCATATATTTTTTTATAGTTAGAAGAAACTGAGGCATTTCACAGAAAGTTGAATGAAGATCATCTTCTCCATGCTCCTGAATTTGTCATTAAACCTCGTTCCCACACTGTTTGGGAGAAAGAAAACGTAAAATTACATTGTTCTGTATCAGGCTGGCCAGAACCTCGTGTCACATGGTATGTTATCTGTATGAAAATTACTCATAGAATCTATTACACAAAACTAATTTTACCTCCAGTGAAAATATTCAGCATTGTGAATATGCAAGAGTCAATGAAAGTACCTACAAGTTTGTACAGATTTTTTAAATAGTGAGGAAAGGATACCAGGATGAATATTTTATGAATGAGAAGAAAGAACAGTCTCATGTACATTACGATATATTATGATACTTCATAATCCTGTTATAAAAGGGGACTTTATTGCATAAAGTATTAAAATATAGTCAACATACTTACATACAAAGAAAATATATGGCTACAACTGCTATAGGCCATAAAATGTAAATAGAAATTTGCTCCCATACAGTATAGGTATTATTTTGTGACCAGAAGCAATGTTCTTTTAAAAAGATAATTAAAACCCAGAGGGCTTCATCTCTACTCCTCACATGAGCTGAGATCTCAACATGCTTTCTAAAGCCAAACAGAAGAGGGACCCGGATGGAAGATATTACTCAATACGGGGTCTTAAGAAATTTTCTTTCCATAAAGAATAAGAACCCATTTTCTCTTTCTCATTGCAATTGTCAATGACTTGATGATCCCTAAACTCCAGACTTTCCTGTTATATGTCATGAATACCTGCCACAGACAGCAGAAGTATGAAAATGATGGAGCCAACCTAAAAAGATGTTTTCTGTTTAATTCCCTGACACAGGTATTTTGCATGCTGTTTTTTTATCCTCAGGAGTGGTGGTAAATGCACCCTATGTTGCAGTATAAATGCCACACAGAATGTCACTGCCACCTGCAGAGGGCCTGACTCCTCCTTTTTTAAGGCCGTTATTTCTGTTGGTTAGACACCTGCCTAGGACTAATGGAGGTAACTGACAAGGAACATATTTCAATGAAAATGAAGTTTTAAAAAAGTCAGTTTACAAGCTTTAAAGTATAAAGGTATACCAAATGAAGCTAGGAATCAATCAGTCTTAGCCCCACCTTTCTCTGCGACTATGGACTTACATACTTTGTTTGGCCCATTAAAGGGCTATTTCCTCTAAGAAACTGATTACTTCCCACCTCATAAAAAAAATCTAAACTTTCCAATTGAAATGTGTGAAGAATAACAAATTTTCAGCTCTAATAATTCTTTGGTCAGTAAGAAATTCCTCTTATGAATTAAAATGTACTCCTGATAAACAAATAATTGGAATCCTAATCAAGTAGATTTATTTATTGCGCAATATTCTTTTTTTCCTGCTTTTTAAAAATTAGAGTTAAAGATGATTTTCAAAAGGATACAAAAGAATTTCTAGGAGATAAATACTAATCTCTTAAGCACTTGTTTATTTTGTTAAATACATAGCTGCTAAGACACAATACAACCACGCCTTGTACCACTGATGGTGTTACTGAGCCAGAGTGAAGTGTTTTCACGAAGGAAGAGCTCAAACTCTGTCAGAGATTAAATTCCTGCATAATGTTTTGTTGGCTGGAAAAGGAGTGATTTAAAAACAAGCAAAAAATATGAAAACTCCCCACAAAAATATGAAATGACTAAATTGGCAACTCTTTGAATCCTAGTTAAATTGAATAATAGAAATTCTGTCAATTTTCAGTTATTCTCACTAATGGAGCTAAGAAATAGTATGGTTGGCTCCCTAAATCTTTCACATCTGGCTTTGAAATATTTTTTTTTTCTTAACAATGAGTCTATATCCCAGGGGCTCATTTTAAACAAAAATGAAGATATAGACACAAGATTTGTCTCAGGAACGATTGGGAAGCTATTCATTTACTGTAACAAGTCTTCTCAAGTTCCTGCATATCCTTTAGTGCTTGGAGGAGACAACTCCATTCTTTATAAAATTCTCCCCATAGGGAGTGATCAGAGCATTTCACAGAAAATCCTGTTGCCTTGCAAGCCAAGTGGAAAGTCAATATGAAAACAGAAGAACTAGTGGACCACTAAGAAAATAGCGAACCGTACTTCAGAGAGCAAGGTTTGCCCTTGGATAAAGCTTAAATTTAGACAGCTAGCAGATAACTGAAAATTGGCTATGGCAGTAAACAAGATCAGATCCAGGTTTTGTGGGGCATGAAGCTCATACAATTCAGGGTCACTCTTTACAAAAAAGAATGTTAATAATATAAATTAGGCAGTGAGCCTTGAGGAGACACATGTTGGTGAGAGACTGGAAGATCCATTGGCCTCCAGGTAAACCCACCCCTGGGAGTAAACTGTGTGTGGGATCAGTGTACCTTCCTGGGTATGCTGCCTTTTAAAAAATAATCATTAAATGAAGCTCTAACTTACTTTGTAACACTGGTACAGAGTACCCAGTCTTCAATAAGCATTCGTCCCCTCAACGAGCAGGAGACCCACAACCCAAGCACAAACCAAGGTTGTTGGTGATTACTTTGCAGGCATTTATGTCTTTTTGTTACTCAGCTGTAGCTTTCTGGGCCTAACACTGAAGACAAGTATGAAAGAAATAATTGAGAATGGCCTTCCTGAATAGAAGGAGGTGAATCATGGGACCAAGTTTGTGACGATGCTTTCGGCATGCCTTGTAGCTGTTAGGTCCTTAGCCATGCTTTTTCCAGGGCATGTGTGCCTGGGGCCTGTTTCCCTTAGAGCCCTTTCCAAAGAAGGTTAAGTTCCAAGTTTCCACTAAGCACCCTCGGGACATGGAAGTCCCTGAGGTCTAACAAATGATATGAACAGGCAGCAGCTGCTCTTTGGCCAATCCCATGTACTGACCAAGTCTGTCTAAATGGAATCTAGAGGTTACCGAGAAAGCACTAAATGGCAGGAGCACATACCACTCATCAGGGCCAGGTGCAGAGATGCCAAGGGGCACTGTCTGATTCCCAAGTCACTTTGAGAGCAGAAGGAAACCTGTTTAGGCATTGGGTCCAGTAGAAAAGTTAGTTGCAAGGATGCTTCTGCATCACCACAGTGAAGCTGGCCATCCTGAAGGAGGGCTTTGTCAACACAAAAGGAAGCGTGTATATATGGTGAAAAATGCCAAAGTTGTTTTACTTAATTTAATAGGCTGTATTTATATAATAACTTGTATAACAGGCTACATATTGGTTTAAAAGAGGAGGAAAAAAATTACATTTGTATTTGTTTTACTTGCATAAAGAAACTCTGGAAGGATTTATAAGAACCCAAGGAGAACAGCTAGCTGTGGGAATGAGCTGGGTGGAAGACAGACACGTTTGAAGGAGACTGTTCCCTGTGTACCTTTATGCTTTCTGGTTCTTGGACCATATAAATGTATTGCCTATTCAGATTTTTTTAAAGTATATGAAATAGGGGAAAAGAGAAAAGTTCTCTTTTAAGAAAGGAAGGAATTGAGTTAATTTTATACTTTTTAAAAAAAGAGCCAGATTTAATTGGATTTCCAGTCCAAAGTCTAGATCAATTTTGTCAATGAAAATCTGGATTGTAGTCTGTGGGGAGATTCATGCAAACTCACTGTGAGCAATGTGTTGGTGTTAGTGAGTAGCAGTTCATTCATTTACTCGACACCCATGTTTTTGGATCTATCTGTGAATACTAGGCTAGACTGTCAAGTGGCGGGACACTTAAAATACTTGTTTGGAATTCTTCACGTTGCCCCTAAAGTTATTGCCAAATAGACACTTAAAGAAATTTGTCATTAGGCATGATAATAGTTCAAAACCTCAGAATAAAATAGTATAAGAAATGTATTTCAGGAAGAGTCTGGAGATTTGGAAAAGTCTTATTCTGTTTTTGCAAATTATGAGAATTTATAAATTCCATAATAAAATCATACATTGAATTTATTTACAAGATTAGAGTTATTCACGATGTTATTTAAAGTTAGCTTTAATTATCTTTGGAAAGCAACCTACATTTAAAATAGTTTAAAATTAAAATTATTTATAATTTATAATTATCCAACATAAGGGTTTGGGGTTTTATTTTAGATTTTAGATTTTTCTTATTTATTTAAGTCCAAAGTCTAATCTAATGGGGTAGATCTCTCTCAACCAACTGGTTTTTAAAGTGGGTAATAGCTATTTATTAAAAATACAAAGTTGGATTCTAAGTAATCACAGTTTGTGGTGAGATTCAGCATGTTAAAGATCATTTTGGCATGCATTATTTGTTGATAGAAAAAAATCGGAATGAACCTTTTTGCTTGGCCATGCTGTACGCTGCCAAAGAGCTTTCACTATAACCCCTTGTTACCAAGTCAGCCCAAGATTCAGACATTTATTTGGGGGAATGAAGTCTGTGTTTTACATACATAAAGGAAGAATATTATCCTACAAATACTTACAGTATAATGAAAGCTCGTTAACTAATAAGTAGTTCATAAACTCTATGTGAAAGTGGTAAGGAAAATGGTGTACATCTGAATAGTCACAAGAATTTCAGAAGCCTTGGGGCACCTGGGTGTCGCAGTCAGTTAAGACTCCAACTCTTGAATTTGGCTCAGGTCATGATCTCAGGAGCCCATGTAGTCATAGGGCTCCCCACTCAGCAGAGTCTGCGTTCCCCCCACCCCCGCTCCTCCTCTACTCATGCACTCTCTCTCTCTAAAATAAATAAATCTTAGGAAAAAAAAAGAATTTCAGAAGCCTTTTGACAAATAATCCCAAAGTGTAGGTTACTCTCCAAAATTAGCCTCTGACTAGCCTGTTTGGAATTTCACTTTCCAGAAATAACAAGCTCTGAAGAATATACAGAGCAGGCCAAAAATCTCATAGTGGAAGATAGGCAGTCTCACAGTGATCCCAAACCTGAATGACTAGGTGAAGTTCTCAAAGAAGAGAAGAGAATTGCTTCTTAACTCAATCCTTGCGTGCTGCTTTACAACAGGCTTTTCTTAAACTGCCATCCGGAGTTCCAGAGGAAAGAGTCGAAGGTCCTCAAAGTGTTGTGTATCGTGTGCATGTACATTTTAAACCGACTTCTTATGCCAGGTGGTCACATTAGAAAAGTCTTGGGTATTTAGCTGGGGGAAGGCATTAAGGTGCTCAGTGGGGTAGTACTGAAAAGCAAGGAAGGTGAAGCAACCCGTGGCAGCTACAAGATACTGTTTTAACTCAAAGTTTATGGAGATATGAACAACATATTTGGTCAGAAGCCAAACTGAGTGTCACTAAATTGGTTGCTCAGGTACGACTTGCCATAGCCTTCGGTGTCACATTTCTCTCCTTATGCTAAAAAGAACTACCGAAAACACCCCAGCTCATGCACAAACTTGAGCAAGAGGGAGCTTTTGAGTCAAGTGTGAAATTACTGAGACCAATTTCTTCTGAGGAACATGCTGCTTAACTTGTTCTACCCTGTCATTCATCAATACAAGGAATGTTTGAAATTAGGAGCACCTAGCAGATTTCTTTTTCTAGGCCGTCTGTGGTCAAATAGCCCTGTCTGCCTGGAGCTCTGGTGAGACAGCCGGCCGAGGACACTCTGGGGCTGGCAGGGAATGGCTCGCCCTTCTGCTGTGGGTGGGGTAGAAGGTTGTGCCTCCCCACCTGCCACGCAGCTGTGATCCCCCAGCCAGTTCAACCCTCTCATTTCACATCAGAGGGAACCGAGACACAAAGAGCCTCAGTTTACTTTCTTGGCATGTGCTTATTTTAAATTAGCCATATCATGAAGTATGTGTTTGTCAGAACTCTGTTCCTTCAGCCAAACATTATGAAGCCACAATTAATCTATTGTTACACAATAATTCTGTTCAAGCCAACTTAACAAACACTGAGTGCCTAATACTTGCCCATGACTCATCCTTCCTTGAGAGTGGGAATAGAAGTAAAAATGGATCAGACACAAGCCCCGTCACCAAGGCAATGACAGCTTAATAGAAGAGACACATATCCAACCATAATCTGGTGAATGTTCTGTCTTGCAGCTTGAACCAAGTAACACTGGTGTAGAGAGGCAGGAACAATTAATATCGTGTGGGATTTCAGGGAGGAGTTTATTGAAGAAATGGCATTTGATCTGAACCTCAAAGGATGAGCTGGGATTTTGCTAGGTGTAGAAAGAGAATGACACATTTTTAAAAGTATAGAAAATGAATATGTTTTAGGGACAAAGGGTGTGTGTGTGTAAGCTGGGGAGAGGAAAGAACTGACTGAAGATTAGTTCCTTTCTTTCTCTCCCTTTCCACCACTTTCCCTGCTCCCACACCTCGTTATAACCGTTTCCAGAAGTCTGAAGAAATAAAATGCAGCTAAACAGAGTATATTTGGAAAATGGAAGCATCATATGTTGTCACGAGCTGGATGCTTGGTTTCAAATCCCAGCTCTGCTCTCTAGCTGTGTGAACTGGGGCAAGTTATTTAACTTCTCCATGCCTTGGTTTCTTTATCTGAAAAATGATGTTAAAAATAGGCTATCTCAGGCAGTTGTTAAGAATTGAATTTTCTTCTTCTTTTTTTTTTTTAAGATTTTATATATTTATTTGAGAGAGAGAGAGAGTGAGAGAGAGAGCACAAGCAGAGGGAGGGACAGAGGAATAGGGAGAAGCAGACTCCTGCAGGGGAGCCTGATGTGGGACTTGATACCAGGGCCCTAGCATCCTGACCTGAGCCAAAGGCAGCCACTTAACCGACTGAGCTACGCCGGTGCCCCAGAATTGAATTTTCTGATCTATGTGTAAAGCACTTAGAACCTTGTTTGGCTCATAGTAAATGCTCTGTCTCAGTTGTGGTTATTAGTGTTATTTACGTTATCTGTGCACATGAAGTGGGGTGTCTGAAGGGAAAATAAGTGAAATCTAGCTCTTCTTTTGGACAGAAATGGCTTCAGCAGAAAAGCCTGGTTGGGCACCATAGTCATTGGCTATTGAGGGCGTGAGGACGTGGTGAAGAATCAAGGAGCCACTTCCAGACTCAGAAGATGGTGTCTCAGGAAGGGCCCCTCCATGTGGGCCTACCCTCTGAGGGCTGAGAGGCTTAACCAGGAATAGGACAGTCAGAAAAAGGGAATCTCTCAACTCTTATTTGTCAGACTTTTTCTTTCATGATTGATATTTAAGTTCTCCCAAGCCGAGAGCCCTGCTTGCTTTTAACAGAACAAAACACTTAAATATAAGAGCTTTCAATACAATGATATTGTTTTTAACAACATGCAAGAATGTTAGTAGGAAGAATGTTTTGCTTTCATCCTACAGACAGCCAACAATAAAACCCCCAACACAAAGCCTTCCTTTCTGTCTTGTCAACAATGGACAAGTTTTTCTTTAGGTCTTTGATTGAAGTATAATATACACACACAAAAAGTATGTATTACATATAAATGTAGAGCTTTGATGAGTTTTTGTAGACTGCACACACCCATGTCACCAGCACCCAAACAAGAAACCAAACAATATCAGCACCCAAGATGCATCCTTCATGTCTGCTGTCTACACCCCAGGGAAATCACTCTCTTGACTTCTAACAGCAGTAATTTGGTCTTATATGGTTTTGTACTTTATATAAAAGCAATCAATATACTATGTACTCTTTTTTTAAAGATTTTTTTACTTATTTATTTGAGAAAGAGAGAGAGAAGCAGACTCCCTGCTGAGCAGAGAGCCTGACGCAGGTCTCAATCTCAGGACCCCGAAATCATGACCTGAGCCAAAGGTAGATGCTTAACTGACTGAGCCACCCAGGTTCCCCTATGCTATGTACTCTTTTGTGTCTGGCTCTTTTCATTCAACATTGTGTATATGAGACTCCACCACACTGTTGTGAATGGTCAACTTCTTCAATGTAATTTTTATGAGAGAGGAGAGGAAAGCACGCTCATCGAGAAGTTTAATTGTATTTATAGTGCATTTTATTTAATCTGCTGTAGATTTGTATTCATTCAACAGATGCTGCTGCAACCTCAGTGCTGTGTTTATGGGTGTTCCTTCATGAACAAGAATCACGTGTGTGTGTGCTTTTAATCATAAAGCTATTTACATTTCAACTTACTTTGCCTTGTTTCTGTTGTCTCACAGGTATAAAAACCAGGTGCCAATCAATGTCCACGCAAACCCTGGAAAATATATTATTGAGAGTCGCTATGGAATGCACACTCTGGAGATCAATGCGTAAGAGGATGTCAGGGTCCATGTGTGTCACTTGACAGTTGCCTGGGGAGGTGTTCTCAGCAGTTCACAACCGCTGTCCCCCTTTCTTCCAAATGCTCCATGGTCACAAAGTGATCTTACGTTTGAATTTAGTGATGATGAGAAAAAAATTAATTTGTACCTTTTAGCTTATCCTTTTATATACTTGAGAGTTTTTCTTAGACATTAGTGAGAAAATAAGTTACATAAATAGGCATTTATATTTAGTTATCCTTCCCCATTCTAAATCGATATCATCAGCAGCGTTATCCTTTTTTGCCTTGAATCAGCAAAGGCCATGGAGATTGTGGTGGGTGGCAGTGAAAGTAAGCTGCACCAGGATAAATTCTCTCCTTCAGCTCCCCAGGAAGTGTAGGAAACTATGCACCCACCCTCTCAGCCTGCAGATGGAGGCAGGACTGGACAGGGAGATGTTTTTAAAGCAAAATCCAAAGCAAAATTTGAAAGCCAAACCCACATCAAAATTTCTAAGTCCTCCAACATTTAATCTATCTCCTAATACGGTTTTGAATGCAATTCTGGTTATGTGGATGAAGAAGTCCCACCATTTTTAGTTCACATGAAACCATGACATGCTGAGATGTCAAAGTAAAATTTACATCATTCTGATCAGAGCAGGTGACACACATGATACTGGGTTTCAAGCAGGACCCTAGGGCCCTGGGACATTGTCCAAGCACTGACCTTGACCTAAAGTCACTTCAGTTCTGCCAGTTGGTGGTTCTACTGAGGCTGCAGTGAGCTATGTGGTTGCTTTATAATTAAATAGTTATGAGAAAGGCAACCATATTGACCTTCCTGGAGTTCCGTTGATGTTCATAAAATTTCAACGAGAAATAGTTTTTACAAATGACACTAAATCCAGAAGGTCAATGAAGAACACAGACACTGGTTGTGATAAGACACAAAAACAACCTGCTTTGAAATCTTAGCTTGTTCATCTCTGTGAGATCATTCTTTCTCTTACTCCATTATTAAACCTATCCCGATTTCTGTATTATAACTTGTAGGAACTTCTAAATGGCGCTGCTGTGCTGTGCTGTGGGCTGAAACTCCAAGTGTGACCTGAACCTTAGTTGAGTTGAGAGATAAACACCATATTTGCACTTTGAAGCTAGAACACCGAACCACACATTAGACAGACCCGGATCCGGTTTGTAGCTCAGGGAGCCTGCGGGAGTCCTGCAGGAGAGGCTGTGTCTTTCCCTCTCTGTCGCCCTGTTGCCCCCAGACTGAAACTCTCCCCGAGGGAGGCCAGCAGGAAAGTTGTACCCATGGGGTGCTCTGGGAAGTTACCTGCATGGCCAGACATTTTCTGCTCCTGATACCACTTTAGACCAGTTAATCATAATACTGTTCGTGCTGTAATTTATATGCTTAACAGTTTGTTGACATGGCGTTTTTTTTGGACATTTTAAATGAACCTGGGCTAGGGTTACAGTGCTGTAGGTGTCCTCCTCCCGTACTGTGCTGCTGGCTTGAAACTGTAGTAGGTATCCTGCATTATATAAAATCCCACAGGGAGCTGGATCCAAGTCAGCTTCATCAAAAGTCCCCCGAGCCACGTGCTGGCCAGTGATTTGCAGTGTGCCATGTTAGCAAAGAGATCCTTGATAGAAGAACAGCTTGTAGCGATGGTCACTCATCTCCATCTGTCCTTTCAGATGTGATTTTGAAGACACTGCTCAGTACCGGGCCTCTGCGATGAACGTTAAAGGAGAGCTTTCAGCATATGCTTCGGTCGTGGTAAAGAGTAGGTTTGCTGCACTTGTTTTATTCAAAGTGTATTTTTAAAAATTTATTCTCATTGATAAAAAATAAATCAGGCAGCAGTTCACATGCATTTCTGCTTTCTTTTCTAGGATATAAGGGAGAGTTTGATGAGACTCGCTTCCATGCTGGGGTTTCCACCCTGCCCCTCAGCTGTAAGTTTAAAAATATATTTGCTAAGTGTCATCTCTATTTAAAATACATCAGAATAAGCCATTCTATAATGCTGAAATAAAAGAGAGGATTATTATAATATATGGTAGTATGTATATAATAGCTATCTATGCTGGGTTTTATTTTTTAGATTCTTTGGTTACTATTCTCCTTCTGAATATAACTGCTTCGCTCTGGTTTTATAAAAGCCCAGATATGATGGGCTAAAAATGGAAAGGGTTTTTAAGTCTTTCTATATTAAACTGAAAAAGATCATTACACAAACCTGGGCAGAGAGATTTAACCATGCTCAACACCCGCCCCCCACACAAGTTTGTCCTGTATCAGAGCATCCAGGTCAGCATCACCTCCTGGAGAAATTCATGTCTGACTCCCACTGTCACCCCCAAGTCGAGCCAGTCAGGGTTAGGCGTCCCCAGTGAGACCGCGGCACCTCCACCACAGCATCCATCACGCTGGACGCTGTTAACTGTTATGTGTCTTTTTCTCCCACCGAGCTCCAAGCCACTTGAAGGCAAAGCTGGACCTTTTATCTCTAAACCCCAATGCCTGACACAGAGTAGGTGTTTGATAATGAATGAATAAATAAATACACTAATTTATGAAGTGCAATTTAAAATGAAATCTAAGGGCTCTTGGGTGACTCAGTCGGTTAAGCATCCGACTCTTGATTTCGGTTCAGGTCGTAGTCTCAGGGTTGTGACATCAAGCCCCATGTTGGACTCCACACTGGGCATGGAGCCTGCTTAAGATTCTCTCTCTCCCTCTTCCCCTCCTCATCTCCCTCTCTGAAAATAAATAAATAAATAAATAAATAAAATGTTGTCTAAATGTTCTTTAATAACAAATGATTAAAAATATTCTGATCTGTGGTAATTTGTGAACTTCAATAATTTCACCTATATCAGAACATCTTTTCATAGGAAGCAATAAAAGTAAAACCCTTATGGTTGTTCAGATAATTTGATGCTTACAGTGATCAGACTGAAAAAGGTAGTCAAGCCTGAACTTATTTTCTAAACATTAAAAATAAGTGATAGTTTTGAAAATGCTTGAGGAAGATACTTTCTCATGGGTCAGTTTTTCACCTAACTGGTTAGTTTGATGTCCGTAGATGACCTGTTCCATCAATTTTGTGGGATGGCTCCTAATTTTAATATTCCAAGTTTGAATCTTTAGTATCAATCTCATGGGCGGGTGGGAAGGAATGATCCGTATGAGTGAGGGAGGAACACACCCCAAATCATGTTTTTCTCCCATCATTTGATTTATACTGAGATAGAATAGTTGAAAATTCTGAAACTGACTTATCTCCCATTGTCCCTAAGACAGGTTTGTTAATCATTTATTTCACAATCATCTGAATGTATCCTGCTCATTCCCACTGCCGTATCAGCATCCATATTTCTCCCATTTCTCCATTCTCCATCAAACCAGGGTCTAAAAACCCAGCTCACCCTTACTTCTCTAACTTCTTGATCTTTCAGATCCTCCTCTGACTGGTCCCTGAATTGAGTACAGTTGTTCCTAACATAGAAAACAGAGGGCTTTTTTCATTTATTCAACTAATATTTTTTGAACATCTACTATGTGCTAGGTACTGGTTTAGGTGCTTGGAATATGCTGATAAATATCATAGATAAAGCTTCCTGCTCGTGGTTCTGTTCTGATAGTTAATATATATTGATCAGTTGTACCAGACAGCATACTAAGACATTTCGTTATATGCAATGATCATTCAATGCTCTCCCAAAGCTTATAAAATAGGTGTCTTTTATCTGTACTATGCAGATGAGTAAATAGTTTTAGAGAGGTTAAATCATGAGACAAAACCACACATAATGGTAGAGTAGGGACTTATAAGTTGGTCTTTCTAACTCTAAACCATATTCTATTTTTTTTTTTTTTGGTGGGGTGGGGGAGCAGAGGAAGAGGGAGAGAGAGAATCATTTTTTTTTTTTTAAGATTTTATTTATTTATTTGAGAGAGAGAGCACATGAGGGGGGGAGGGTCAGAGGGAGAAGCAGACTCCCTGCCGAGCAGGGAGCCCGATGCGGGACTCGATCCAGGGACTCCAGGATCATGACCTGAGCCAAAGGCAGTCGCTTAACCAACTGAGCCACTCAGGTGCCTGAGAGAGAGAATCTGAAGCAGGCTCCACACCCAGCACGAGCCGAGGCAGGGCTTGATCTCATGACCCTAAGACCGTGACCTGAGCCAAAATCAAGAGTCAGATGTTTAGCTGACTGAGCCACCCAGGTGTCCCTCTAAACCACATTCTAAGACAAGAGTTGGCATTTTCTGCCAAGGACTCCTGTAATTATAATTTGTAAACTAACTGTAATTTGTAAATTGTAAATACATTAGGATTGTAAATACTTTAGACTTTGTGGGTCCTATGGTCTTTGTCACAACTACTCAATGCCACCATTGTAACACAAAAGTCACCATAGACAGTAGGTAAATAAATGAGCATGGCTGTGTTCCAATAAAACCTTATTTATGAACATTGAAATTTGAATTTCCTATGACTTTGCCTGTGTCACAAAACAGTCTTCTTGTTTTGATTCTATCTCAACCATTAAAAAATTGAAAAATTATTTCTAATGGTACAAAGCAGGAGGCCGTCCAGATCCGGCTGACAGATTTGCCAAACCCCGACCTAACCCTTACTATTTTGTAACTCTTATCTCTACTCCCTAAGGCAGCTTTGGAGCCAGCCGGGCTTCCCAAACAGCAAGGTCTGATTGAATTGTTTCCCTTTCGATCTTAGTGGGACATCATCCTATAAAAGTGGGGCAGGTGGAACCTGTGCTTCAAAGAGGAGTTGTTTCACTCCTGGTTAGCGGTTGCCAGAGCGGTTGCCTGGTTAACTGGTTGCCTGCCAGTGTCAATCCTGGCTCCACAGGGTCATTGTGGGCAGTTAATTCGGCCTCCCTATGCTTCTGTTTCCTCATCTATAAAACAGAGAGATGATAATGGAACTTACCCGAGAGAGCTATTATGAGGTTTGAGTTAATAGATATTTAACACTGGGAACAATACTTGGCACAAGTTGAACTCAGTAAATTTTAGCTTGCATTTTCAAATTAATTCTAAGAGGTGTTAGGAGGAGAAATAAAATATGAGAGACAGGGCCTAAATTTTAGAGTCGGGCAGCTATGGGTTTGAATTTCAATTTCACACATAATACCTTTGAAACCTGGACATTAGCTGTGTATTATTTTTGTGAACTTCTCCATTCTCATCTGAAAGAGAAGGAAAAATATATCTGTGCTGTGGGGGTTTTGTAAGGATTAGAGACATGTCAAATTCAAGTACGTGGCATGGTAACCCATTAATGGATTCATTATTTTCCCAAGCTCTTTCCCTTGAGAAAAGAGTAAATAAAACCTAGGAGGGTTTATGATGCAGGTATTTACTCAATCTATAAGTAAGATATTTCTAAGAAAAATATTTTTTAAAGTCACAATATTATAAACTCAGTTTGAAATTTCTTATAATATTTTTTTCTCACTCAGATCATTAAAGACACTGAAGCAATAAATTTCTCCAATAAGTTGGAAAACTCTATTTTTATGAGTAATTGATCTGGCTCTTTGTCTGGAGAGTACAGCAGTTGAGTTTTAAATGAACTAGGAATCTAAAAAGTGCATATATTGTGCTAAATATTTAAGTCTAAGCTAAATGTGGTATTCATTTACGTGCTGTGTGAGGTATTAAGCCTGCCCCTTAAAATTCTATTCATTGCAATAATAAAAATAAATATTGAGCTTATCTGACCAATGAAGCAAGAATTTCCATTTCACATCATAATATATGGGAATGTGCTTTGTACTTCTTTATAAGACTTAATTTTTGCCCAGAGAGTTCATTTGATCAGTGTTTGTTGTGACTGCTTATTAAAATGCTAGTGTCTCTTTGATAAGAAAAAAACAAATTGCTGATGTTTGTTTTTGTTGTACCCAGTTGGCGTGACCCCTTATGGTTATGCATCCAAGTTTGAGATCCACTTTGATGACAAATTTGATGTGTCTTTTGGAAGAGAGGGCGAGACAATGAGTCTAGGCTGCCGTGTAGTTATCACTCCTGAAATTAAGCATTTCCAGCCAGAGATCCAGTGGTACCGAAATGGTGAGCCTTTATGATGAATTCTCACTTCGGTTCTTATTTACAGAAGGTGGCAGACGGGGCTTGGCACCAGAGCACGAGCTTCCATAAGACTGCAGACCTGTTTATCAGAACTGGCAGAATCTGGACATTAGAAGGCATAACCTACTGGATGTTGAAAGAGTTTTTATACATATATCAAAGTAGCAGAACTTTCGTAATATATTTGTGGAGGTTATAATTTCTTATCACCAAGTAATCTGTGGAAAGGATTACAAAAATGTATTTTTACAAATTACTTATCTATTCATTTTATAAGTTAATTTTATTTAGTAAAATTAAGGGAAGTCCACTGAAGTCCAGTGGGACTATGGAGCATGGCCACTGACCCCTCGACATGGTGGGCAGAAAGCAGCATGCTCACCAAGCAGTTGGCCTGAACTTCAGTTGTGCACACAGGTACCTGGGGCAGTCTGGAGCATCTGGGTCCAGACCGAAGCCGGTAATGGCAAAAGCACTGTGGATGGTGAACATGGCTCTAGGGAAGGGAAGGGGCTCCAAGTGGGGGGCAGCATGGGAACCTACAGTCGGAACAGAGTCGGAGCTTGCCAGCCCACCCCTCCTTCCCCAGAGCTCATTTCTATGGCATCTGCACAAATACTAACTTACTGACCTGAGCATCCAGACAGAAACTACCAGCAACCAGGCAGTAAACTTTGTCAGCAAAATATTACAAAATAAAATCACGTGTATAGACATTGCAGTAAAGCATATGAAGCAGTTGTTGGAATTCTTCAAAGAGTTGAGAATCCCTGGTATTGAAAACTGCTATAACACTGCACAGCAAATATTCAGAGGTTTAGAAATGTAAATTAAGCTTAAAGATTGTCGCATTCAATGAAAAAGAACACTATTTTCGTATGAAACTGTGGATGAAGCAATTATTAATAAGGAAGATAATCTTAAAATTAATTTTTCCTTGTAATTGAAGATACAGTGATAGAATGCATAAACAGACATTTGGATTATATACAAATCATTTTCAGCTTCTTGTATAACCTCCACAAGTTACAGAACATGATAGAGAAAATATCAAAATATTATTATGTAAAATTACATTTAAAATTAAATTCAGACTTATGTGAAACTGATCTATATGAAATCAAATTTTTTTAGAAATTTTGTTCCTTAAGAATCATTAGCTCTAGAGTACTAAAATTTATATTTTGAAATAATTTATCAGAAAGTTAACCCAATGTTAACTTTATAAGAATTTATCTATATACTGCTATATAGTATAAACTATATGATATTTTTAGTATGTAATTTCTTAACAGCTGCAGTAATAGTTGCATCAGCAGAAAGATCCTTCTCAAAATTTAAAGATTATCAACTCATTTCTGATCTTGCATTTGTAAAGAGTGACTGATGTTACTTTTTTTTAAAGATTTATTTATTTATTTGGTGGGGGGGTGGGGGGATGAGGGAGTGGGGGGAAGGGGCAGAAGGGGAGGGAAAGGGACAAGTAGACTCCGCCTGAGCACAGACCCAATTGTGGGGCTCAGTTTCATGACTCTGAGATCATGACCTGAGCAGAAATCAAGAGTTGGCCACTCAACCGACAGAGACATCCAGGTGCCCCTCAATTATATTGACTTAAAAAGAAGTTGCCAAAAGTATAAATCTGATGACCTAATAACTGAATTTGCAGAAAAGCAAGCCTGAAATATCTTATTAATCAAGATATTACATTAATAAAAAATTATTTTTGATATAAAATTATGGCATGAAAGTATTATTTTGCAATTTGTGTTACCCCAATTATATATAGTAAAATAATTTTAGAGGAAAAAGCCTTATATTTTAGTACCTGTAACTGTATTTTTTCTTTGCTTTTTGAACAGGGGCTTTGCAATTTCATTTTGCACTGGACCCTGCAGATTATGTATTTGGCCCTGGTCCCTTCACTTCTGATACAGTATTTTTTATCAATATAAGCATGGCAGAATGGCTCAAAGCCCTAGAGACTTCTACTAACAGTCAAATAGCTTTCAATATAGAAGAAGAGGCAGAGAGAGAGAGAGAGGGAGGGAGGGATGGAAAAAGAAGGGAGTAATGGGGGGGAAACTGAGTTAATTTTCTTATGTTTTAAAATAATTTCCAGGAGCACCTGTTTCTTCATCCAAATGGGTTCAAACACTTTGGAGCGGAGATCGAGCAACACTGACATTTTCTCATCTCAACAAAGAAGATGAAGGCCTTTACACAATCCGTGTACGAATGGGAGAATATTATGAACAATATAGTGCTTATGTCTTTGTTCGAGGTAAGACCCAGCAAAAAGCAGAACACCCAAGAATGTTTAAAACACTGAGGCCAAATCAATCTATCCAAACGTGTTTTTTGTAATGATGAAAGGTCCATTTGAAAATTCTTCCAAAATACATGGCATAGAGTTATTAACTTCCAGTAAAATTAGACCCAGTTTAAAAAGGTTAACCCTGAGGCACCAACCCAAAGGTAACTAGCTTCTGGACTGTGTTACTATTACTAATGTCAGGACTTTCTTTATCTTCAGTAAGTCACCAGTGCAGCTCTCTATAGGTGTTCGAGTAGAGATGCTACATCCCAACAATATAAAAAGCCATTTCAGTCTATGGAAGCTGCAATAGAAGAGTGATGTGCTACGGGGGATTTACTCTTTAATATCTATTTCATGGAGCAAATTCATTATTTCACTCCAGACACCTTCTTTATAGTTTCAGCTTTACTGAACTAGGAAACAAGGTGCTACAACTTAATCCTTAAGGCAAACTGTATGATTTTAGGAGTCTTTCTTTCTTTGTCTGTGTCTTGAATGGATTGGCTGTCTGCAAGTGGGGATGTTATTTCTACACGGGATCCCAGTGCATTTGGAAGACCATTGACACAGGCTTCAGGGTCAGTGTTCTGTGTTCTTTTCTGTGATGTTAGTCAGGTGTGGCCACAAGAGGAGACACAGGAGAGGCTCAGGAAAATAAAGTTTATTACACTCACAGGTTTTAGCACACCACATAGGGCCACCTGGGGAAACATGAGCATAGGTTGGGTTGGTCAGGAGGCAGAAGGACCAAGAGGGAGGGGAGAGCTTAGGCCATGGCTTTTATTGGAGTTTCTGTGGGAAAGGCAAGGCAGGGCAGGATTAACAGTTTAGGACTGGCTAGTTTCAATCATTTTGGTACACTCTAAACTACAGGCGTGGTCCCTAGTGGCCTGCTACCTGGCCCTGGGATGATTAAGGCAAGGGAATATGGCCTCCTGGGGTGCACAAGCCAGATAGAGGAGGCATGGCTCTGGATTGGTCAGTTTGCATATCAAAGGCATGCTCCTGGCTGAGCCCTTGCTCTCTCTGAGAATTGGCTAGCCCTGGGAGGGGCAGTGTCTCCCCAGTCAGAAAGGTTTTTAAGGTGTCAAAACATCATAGTATATAGACAACTAAAATATAAACAATATAGGAGACTTACTAATTTTTTTAAATGTCTCATGCACTAAATAGAATCATAAACTCATAGGAAATTTTGATCAAAATGGAACTTTAGAGGTCAGGTGTCCTTAACTGGGATCCACAGACTCCCAAAGGGTCTATGATTAGAATTATATTTCAATATATTTAGTTTCTTTGGCAATCTCATGTATTTTATTTTATGCATTTGAAAGCATTATTCTGAGAAGGGGCCTCTAGACTTTCTTTGTCAGTCCTGCCAAAGGAGTCTATGGTACGAAAAGGTTAGGATTCCCATTCTAGTCCAATCCTTTAATTTTAAGATGCAGAAGCTGAGGTTCAGAAAAATAAAGTGATTTACCAAAGCCTCACAGTTAGTTAAAAGCAGAAGTGGACCTAGGATACAGATCTTCTGATGCCTAACCCAGGATTTTAATTAGGGTACAAGCTAAGCTGATGAAACAAAAAAGCTTATTTCTCTCCCATGTCTATCAATTCAGAAATAGGGGTGTGGTTCAGAGTCCCAGGTTCCATCTACATTGTTATTCCATTGTCCCAATGGTGCCATGCCATGTTCCCATCCCAGCCTATGGGAAGAGGAGAGAAAGGACGTGCAGGGGGAGATGCAGAGTTGCACACATCACTTCTTCATGGTGAACACTTAGCCACACACACACATCTCACAGTGAGGGAAGCTAGGGCATCATGTGGCCAGTCGGGTGGCCATGTTGCCTGCTGAAGCTGGGGCTTCTAGTACTAAAAGGAAACAAACAAAAAAAAAATGGATCCTGGGAATGGTTAACAGCCTACATACACCCGCAGTGAAAAATAATGATTGTGGAATTCTGTCCTGGAACAACAACTGATAAAAATACATGAATATCTACATCATCTGAAAATGTGTCAGACTTTCTCCTACACAAAAGCCTGGTGGGAAAAGTTAGCTATCGCTGAGGGAAGAGAGATGCTAGCCTCTGGATAAATCACTGTGAAGACGGACACACTGAAACTCCTCAGCAAGTAAGTTTGTGTAGACAAACCACCTGGATAAACCTGGCTAGATAAGGACTGAAAAAGCAAAGTCTTTGCCTCTGCTCTCAGTTGTCTTACCTAAACCAGACAGTGTCTCTGGAGACTCAAGAAAAAAACCTTAGTTACTGAGACCTTGGCAATTCTTTTGTGGACTTTGTCTGGGAACTCTGACATAGTCTAGGGTTTTCTCAGTAACATTTCTCAGTGCCTGTATCCAGAATTGTGGCTCTCTGCCAGATTTAGGCCAGGCTTCACATTACTGACTATAGAAAGGAAGAAGGCATTGAAATTTGAAATTTATACTTAAGGTAGTTTTCAAATCCACAAAAGAAGGAAATGGAAAGATTCTAAAATTTATCAGATGTTGGTGTGAGAGAATTGAGAAGATAAATGGGAAAGACAAAATTGGGAAGATAAATTTCAGTAATTGCTTTGTGAACTTAAGAACTTTTAGAAAATTTTTCACTTATAAGTTTATTTTAAATGATGTATTTTAGATTCTTTTTTTTTAAAAAGCCTTTGTTGAGGTGTACTTGATAAACTGCAAGATCCACCTATGTTGAGTGGACAGTGCTTTCAGAATATTTACAGAGTGTGCAGCCATCACCTACCATCCAGGTTAAGAACATTTCCATCACCCCAAAGGGATTTCTTTGCCCATTCCCCACTGTCATCCCCAGACCAGCCCATAGGCAACCACTAACCTACATTCTCTCTGTTGGCCTTATCTGGACATTTCTGCATATAGCATTTGGACTTTTACATCTATCTTCTTTCATTAAAACATATGTTTTGAGGCTCATTTATGTTTTAACACATATTAGCAGTTTGTTCCTTTTTATTGCTAAGTAGTATGGCGATGTATGGAAATACCTCATTTTGTCCATCCATTCTCCAGTTGGGACAGTTGGATTGTTTCCACTCTTTGGCTATGATGAATACTGCTGCCATGAACATTTGTGTCCATATTCATGGGTATGTTTTTATTTCTCTTGGATAGAGACCTACAAGTGGAATTGCTGGGTCATATGTTAAATTTATGTTTAACTTTTTAAGAAATTGCCAACATGTTGGTTTTTTGGTAAAGATTTTATTTTTAAGTAATCTCTACACCCAACATGGGGCTCGAACTTACAATCCCCAGATCAAGAGTCACATGCTCCAACACCTCAGCCAGCCAGGCACCCCAAGAAATTACCAGCATGTTTTAAATGACACTTCATGTGTTTTATAAAACTCTATATATTGAACTGCATAGGCCATTTCAGTGCATTTTTAGAGTGCTGATATTTTTGCTGCTTAGAAAATAGCTTCTGAACCAGAACGATCAGTGTATAAAGCACCATATGTCTGCAGAAACACATTCCAGAGCTGCACATATTTGGCCAGGATTTAATTACATAGGTAGTGTGTGTTCTTTGTGAAAAAAATAGATCATATAAATAAGCAAAAAACAAAAAAGGAAAGAAAGAAGAAGAAAGGCTATTCCAATGTTATTATTTTATTACATAGTCTTCTAGAATTCTATATTTTATATATTCTTCCCTCCCCTATCCTCTCTACCGCATAGAGGGAAAGAGATGATAAAGTGGCAAAGGACGGGATAGAAATGTCTTGAAAAAACAATTACAAATGACAAATAAATATATGAAAAAATTCCACTAGTAATCAAAGAAACGAAAATTGAAATGATGTAACATTTTAATCTATCATATTGCAAAGATTTAAAGGATTTTTAAAATCCACTGGGATAGAGGGATGGAAGGAATAGCACACCTGTACACTGCTGATGAGTGTTAATTGTTTCAACATTTCTCAGGATGTTTTGCTACTAGGTATCAATAGTGCACATTTCCAACAATTCTAGTTCTAGGAACTTAAGTGGGCAAAGGTGAGAAAAATGTTTGTATTGGGAAAAACTAGAAGAAATCTAGATATCCATCCATGGGAATTATAAAATAAAGTATAATAAATGCCCCATGTAAACAACAGAATAACACACAGCAATGAAAACAAATGATGTGTATCTGTATTTATTGATATGGAAACATATTAACATGAAACTGCATAGTCTAGTCCCATTTTCATTTCAAAAACCATCATTTTTGAGTTCGTAAATACAGAAAAAAATCTAGAAACATCTAGGCCAATATGTTAGTAGTAGTTATCTCTGAATTATGGAATTAAAGGGGATTTTAACGTATATTTTTTGATTATCGTATATTTTACAAGCAAGCACTGCTTTTATACTAAAGATAATAGTTACTTACATTTTGACAAAAAGTTATAATTAGCTTGTGTCAGAAGTCAAGATATAAAGAGTAGCAGGCTAATCTTTCCCCTAATTAATCAAACGTACAAAAACTTTGGCATTTTGGAGGGTTGGGAGAAAGGAGGGCACAGGCTAGGAAGAGGGTTGCCATGGACCGAGTGGGTGCTATGGTCAAGCAGCCTGGAGCAGCTGCTGAGAGCCGCGAGCACAGATGTGTCTCAACATAACACAGTATTTGGATTTGGCTTCCAGCAGCTCCTACACAGCACCTGTTTTTAGAAAGACTGTTAAGCCCACCCGAAGAATGGCACGGTGCAGGCTATGTTATAAATATGCTGAAGAATGGCTCTCTGGATGCCTACTGTCTGCCAGGGGCTCTGTTATATACAGTGGATATTCAGCAAGCTAAACCGGGGATTCCTGGTTGTTACATCATGGGCCGTTAGCAAAAGGACATGGGTGAAGGTTGCCACCTGTCCCCTCCCAACTGAGCGGCTTTCCAGCATCCCTCTTCTGCCACTTAGGCCTGTTAACCTCAGCATCTCAACCCCTTTCTAGCTCTGCTCTAACTTCACCGTCGGCAGGCTCGCCCCCCAGTCCAGTGCTCTCAAAGCCTGAAAGCAAAGAAGTTTCTCCCCACCAAAATGCTTACTTTTAGGGGCCATGATTTAGTTATGTTCTGGTACAGCACCTATGCCAGAGAAGTTGCCTAGAACACTTTCCTGCAGGTTTTTGGGGCAAAAACCAGAATGTTCAAAACCAAAGTGACTTGAGCTCCTCACGGGCAATGCAAACCTATCAAATTCAGAAGTGCACAAATATTTCTGCCTTATTATCAAATGGTTTAGTAATTCGTAAGAGTTACAGAAGTATAGCTCGTTGTAAAAGAAAAGTGTTTATTCAGTCAACAGAAATGTTTTCCTTGAGTTGAGTGGCTCCGACACGTCTCAGCCTCCTGTCCGGTTAACTCCAGTTATGAA
This sequence comes from Leptonychotes weddellii, assembly GCF_054177405.1. Taxonomy (NCBI): domain Eukaryota; kingdom Metazoa; phylum Chordata; class Mammalia; order Carnivora; family Phocidae; genus Leptonychotes; species Leptonychotes weddellii. The sequence goes on along the minus strand of NC_138381.1, from coordinate 47,975,541 downwards.
GAGGTGGACCAGAGGTCAGGAGGAATTGGCACTGTGGACCCCACCTCCAGGAACCCTGCCTCCCACTTAAAAGGCTATTGACTGATTATTTTCCTTCTCCTTGCTCTCCTCCTGAAAACATCCCTGGTTCACTAATTTAGCTGTCCCTGAAGACACTGCTGAGGAGACGCACTGTCAGAGGATCTCATTTCATAAACAATAACCGCCCTCTCCTTCTTGTATAATCCTGGACTTCTACTAAACTTGGATAAACTATGCTCAGATGTGAATATTGCATCAGAGTTCCTTTCGCAAGTGTCCTCAGTCTGGGAACAAACATTTGATTAAAGTGAATGTTTTCCTTTCTCTTCCAAAGTGGGAGTGCCCAGCAGAGGGATGGGCAAAGCTTCGTGGTTTGTATTCTCTTGTGATGCATCCACAAGGTGACAGAGGGGGCTGTGTGTTCCCCTTCTGAGTAATTCATATTTCTGAGTAACACTGCACACTAGATATCTTAAGAACAGACTTTCTGGCTCAGCTTCCCTTAGGCTTTTCTGATAGCGATTCCTGACATCTCCATATTTATTTTCCTTTATTTTTTATTTTTTTAGAAGATTTTGTTTATATTTGACAGAGAGAGAGAGAGAGAGAGAGCACAAGCAGGGGGAGCAGCAGAGGGAGAGGGAGAAGCAGGCTCCCCACTGAGCAGGGAGCCCGACGTGGGACTCGATCCCAGGACCCTTGGGATGGTGACCTGGGCCAAAGGCAGACGCTTAACCGACTGAGCCACGCAGGCGCCCCATGTTTATTTTCCTTTAGGACATTTTGGGCAGGCGAAGTCCATGAGGCAAAGGTCATGAGTCCTTTTTATAGCCCTTTCTAACATAATGTTCTTTGTACTGATGATGAAAAGCACAGATTTTCATGTTGGTCAGCAAATTCTAAGATCGGAACTCGCTCTGTTTGGGCCAAAGATGCAGCCACTATGCGTGTGGTAAGAAATGTGTGCACTAAGTCCGAGACTGCCAGACTCTGATGGCTCTTGTCTGAGAGGCTTAAAGGGATCCTTCTTTATCTCCACAGACGCTGATGCAGAGATTGAAGGAGCTCCAGCCTCTGCCTTGGATGTGGTGTGCTTGGATGCCAACAAAGATTATATCATCATCTCTTGGAAACAGCCAGCTGTGGATGGAGGGAGTCCTATTCTCGGATATTTTATTGATAAGTTAGTACTTAGTTTAGTTTCAGTTCAAGTGATTTGGCCATAGAGAGGCATGCCTGATTTCTCCCACCATTTCTACGTGAAATATTTCTTTTCTGGTCTCCTCTCCCTCTTTCTCTTTCTCTCTCTCTATGTCTGTCTGTCTGTCTCTTTCTCTCTCTCTCTCACACACCCCTATCTATTGACCTAAATTCCAAAGATAATTTTTGAACTTGACTACCAATGGAAGTCACTAATTTGGCAAGAATGCTATGAATTTGTAGACCTTATAGAGGGTCCAATATATTTAATGTCCACATCCCTAGTAAGTCAGTAATTTTAAAATATTAAATACTTAAAGAATAATACTTTAGGAATACTAACAAAATCTTATTTATTTCACAGGATGTGGTTTCAAGTTAAACAAAGAAATAACAAATATCAATAGTATTAAATTATGTTCTTTCTACAAGTTTTTGCAATCTACATTCTCCAAAACTTAGAACCTCTGATATTTATAGTAACTGGGTCTTACACATTAATTATCCAGTGAGTTTGGACAATACAGACAACAAATTTAGATTATCAACCTAAATACATTATTATCTGACTTAGTTTCTATTCAAATAGTTGCTCCAATTCTCTTTCCATTTTTTAGTAATAGAATCTAATTGTGGAAACCACTAAGGACATATAATCTGTGCCACTGTGGTACAACAGGTTTGTACCAAGGTGTCTTAAACCAAATATTTATGGTAATAAGTAAATATATGCCCATTGGGCTCAATACCATCCAGAGAAATATTTATAATAAGTCATATACTATTTAACCATATACTAAATACTTCCACATTACTTTGTCATTTAGTAATGATGAACTGTGAAGTTTTTGGTAGATTCTTTTTCATCCTTACAGACTGCTTTATTGTCTTTGGCAGATTTCCAAGGGATTTGCAAACTTAATCAGTGTTAAGACCAGGGACAATCAGAAGTACATTTTGCTTAGTCATAATAAAAATAACCATATTGCGGCTGATATTTATTAAACATTGCCTATGTGCATGGCACTGTTCTAAATACATCACATATATTAACCATTAACCATAACCGCCATTTGAAAGTTAGATACTTATTACAAGTAGGAAACAGTTGCTGGCCCAAAGCCACATGCTAGTGAGAAAACACTAAGTTGCCTAAATCGCACAGGTAGTAAGTAGCAGAACTAGAATTCAAATATCAGCCTGGCCATATATTTGTGTTCTTTCTGCTCCAACATGCTGTAGACATCTCCAGAGCAGCTGCTTTCCGCCTTTCTTTCTGCCCACATGAGGGTTGGGAAGCACACTGTTGTATCACTGGGTCCCCGTGACAGCATCTGCATAGGGAGAGAGGAAGAATTTCTGGAGACAGGGGCAGTTTGAAGAAATGTCCTAGGCCTCTCGGCTCCCTCCCAAACCCTACCCATAGCAGCTCCAGAATTTCTACAAAGACGAGATTTAAGGGTGGCAGGCAGGGATTGAAGCCATATTTCATAGCACTTTACATAAGGTTGAGGAAATGCTATTATCTATATCAAAGAATGGAAGGGTGAGGCTGAGGAAGCAGAGAAACCTCTTGCCCTGACTACGTTTGCACTGCCATTGGAACCCCCTCCCCCATGCACATTATTTGGGAATTAGACATTTTAGACATGGAGCCATATTGGCAAAGTGACATAAACTAAAAGTTCGGTGCTCTGCTCATGAAAACTGATGAGTTACTTAATCCTAATGCTGTGTAATTTAATCACATGCTGAGAGCTATTAACCCCTGTTGATCAGGCCAGTAGCATAATATGAACTGCCATCTTTGTCTCCCAGGATGTGACCACTCCATCCCAGACACCGACTGCTGTAAAAGCACCTCGTTAGAAATCAGAGGTTCAAGCACGTAATCTCTCCCTGCCAGGCCTGAGAGTTTCCCTGCATCTCACCAATCTCATCTGTTTAGAAACACATATGTTACAATACTCTCCTCACCCTTCTACCCACACAGAATGTAATGATCATCAAGCGGGCTCTTTCCAGGGGTGACTCGCTGGCTCAATCCTAGAGCGTGCAGCTCTCGATCTCAGGGTTGTGAGTTTGAGCCCCACATTGGGTGTAGAGATTACTTAAGAAAAAAAAGCACACTCTTTCCAAACTACAGTATAAATAGGTATATTTAAGGTATTAACTTTCTCAAACAGTAGTTTTATTTTTAAAAGAAAATGCATAAAGAAGACAAAGAAGTCACTAGTGGTAGAATTGAAGATGTCAGCCAGGAAGATGTTTGGGGGATCTCCCCCTCAGTCTCTCCAGTGTATAGATTGTACATACCTACCTATTGCTGTGTCTGTTTTTCCCCCAAAGTTCTTCTGCTTAGCACACAAAGCCCCTCAGCTGCTTGCTTTTAGGGAGTTTAAAGGAAGTATGCATGTTTAGGAAGGATCTGAGGCATTTTTATTATTAAAGAATACACACTGCAATTGAGTGGAACTAAGTGCGTGCAGTTAAGTAACTATTGAACCACACTTGAGCTGGGTAGGTTATAGGGAGATCTGAAGCAATTGGGTGGGTTTGCAGCTTTGGAGCTATTAATTTAGTCATACTTGTTTTAATATTCTTTCTGATCATTCTCTTTCCCTCAGGTGTGAGGTGGGCACAGATAGCTGGTCTCAATGCAATGATACACCTGTGAAGTTTGCTCGTTTTCCAGTTACTGGATTGATAGAAGGTCGTTCTTACATATTCCGAGTTCGAGCTGTGAATAAAAATGGAATAGGTCTACCATCTAGAGTTTCTGAGCCTGTGGCTGCTCTGGATCCAGCTGAGAAAGCTAGACTTAAAAGTAAGCATCTTTCAATTTTCAGGATCTTGAACCTTTTTTTTTTTTTTTAGTAACTACACTAGATCTCATTGCAAGGTTATTCCTCCCCCTTCCACTAGAGGGAGAAGAGAATAGGAAATCCTTTATCAGAAAATCCTAGGAAAAAAAAACAAAACCAAAACCAATTTGTTTTTAGACTTATGTCTTCACTAAGGGCTTTATTTTTTGTCTTATTTTTATTTGATTCAGAAAACTTTACCTTGTTAAACTGAGTTCTGGGCATTCTATTTGAAATGAAATGTGATAAAAGCCTGGGAAGCATTTTTATTCATTTTATTAGCACATTCCAAATATACTTTTCTTTTAATTCTTAAAATTATAAGGTAAATTTCTTAACCTAGAATTTGCCCCTTAGAGCATTAATACTCAACACAGTGAGTTTCTTTATATCAAAGAAAAAATACATTTACAACCTTATGTCTCTATACTTGAGTTACCATATTAGACAATCAAAAATAATCTTTTCATGGATTTAAACTCCAAGTCTCAATGTCAAAACCATGGTACATGAATTATGCCCTGCATTTGTTTCGTGGGAACCCATATGCATCCTCAGTAATAGGGATCATAAAATGACATTAAAAGATTGTTGGAAATTAACACTTCAGACTATACCAGATTTTTCAAACTTGACCCTATTAAGACATTTTAGGCCAGATAATTATTTCTCATAGGGGGCTGTCCTGTGCATTGTAGGATGCTAAGCAGCATTCCTGGCCTGTACCCACTAGATTCCAGTAATGCCCCTCCTCCCGTTGTGACAATCAAAATTGTTTCCGACATTACCAAATGTCCCTGAGGGGCAAAATCATCCTAGTTGAGGACTACTGGTCTATGTCGTATTTGCAGTGTTATTCTTTACTTAGGTACATGTATGGCATCATAAAAAGCTAAGTAAAATACCTTTTCTCTGGAGACTTTTTCTAATCAAGCTCCTTGATTGCCCTCTGATTATTTTTCGCCTACTATCTGACTTCCCTACCTCTTTCCTAATTCCAGTTCATATTTTCATTTATTCCTCTTTTATAAATTCCAGTGAAAGTAAGATTTGAGTTGAAAATAGGTTATCTTTCATATCCTCTTTCTGGTTTTGTACAAGCTATGGTGAAAATCTGTTGATAAAGCAGGAGTTGAACCATTCTCTCTTTCTGTTACTTGTGGGAACACAGAAATGAATTTCCTCTTCAATGAATGAATGAATGAAATGAATTTAAATGGATTTTCCTCTTTTCCTGCCCATGTCACCCATTTTCCTTACTCCAGATCTAAACTGGTTTCCTTTGTAGATAACACTTTTCAAAATACAATGGAAAGAAATTGCTTTCATTGAACTGTACTGTAGGATTAGCCTCCCCCCCTCCTCTTTTGGCTTCATTAATGCAGATAAATAACTACTGGACTTGTAATTGTTCCAGAAACATTTCCACCAAATACATGCTATCTCTTAAGAAGAGATGAGAGAACTTACATGTTTCCAGAAATCTGTATTGAACAGTAAATGAACATAGGTTATTTACCTTGCTTGTGAAAGTATAATT
>NC_138381.1:47931682-47969416 GCF_054177405.1 Leptonychotes weddellii | reverse complement strand
CTGTCTATCCTCCCGAATATCGCCTCGGATTCACTTCTCCGCACGTCCTACCTTCTAGAAAGTGGTCGCTTTTCTGATGAGAGAGTTGTTGTTCTTCTTTTCTTCGATCTCCTGTTGAGTTTGTAGGTGTTCAGAATGGTTTGATCCCTATCCAGCTGAATTCCTGAGAGGAGACGAAATCCAGGTCTCCTACTCCTCTGCCATCTTGCTCCGCCCCCCAGAATCACTCTTTTTAAAAAGAAGGTTTATTGAGGTGCAGTTGACATCGAGTAAACTGATACCTGTAAAATGTACAATTTGACAAATTCTCCATGTATATACACCTGTGAAACTGTCACCATGATCAAAATAATGAACATATCCACCACCCCTAAAATTTCTTCATGCCCCTTTGTAATTTCTTTCTCCTGCCTCTGCCCATCTCCAGGCCTTCACTGATCTGCTTTCTGTCACTCTAGTTTGTGTTTTCCACACTCTCAGATAAATTGTATCATACTCATTTTTCTCTGGTTTTCTTCACTCAGCATAATTATTTTGAGATTTATTCATGTTGATATATGTATCAGTTCATTTCAATTTTTTATTCATTTACTTTCAAAAGCCTCTATGAACATCCTTGTTAAGTGTTTGTATGGACATATGCTTTTCATTTCTCTTGGATAAATACCTAGGAGTTGGGCAGATAGGTCATGTGGTAGGTGTATGTTTAATTTTTTTTTTTTTTGGTGTAAGTTTAATTTTTAAAGAAACTGCCAACTGTTTCCAAGATGTTTGTACCATTTTATAATCCCATCAGTAGTATATGAGTTCCAGTTGCTCCACATTGTCACCAGTAATGGTATTTCATAGTGGGAGCATAGTGGTTTTAATTTGCGTTTCCCTAATATTGTTGGACATCTTTTTATGTGTATATTGTCATTTTTGCCTCAAATTTGAATCTTTGCCAAATCAAGTTTACTTAGATATTTTTCCTAGAAATGTTGTAGCATTAGCTCTTAGATTTCAATCTATATGCTCCATTTTAAATTAAATTTTTCTATATATAAATTAAAATTTTCTATTTTCTAAAAATTTCTATAAATTTTTCTATATTCTATATTTAATATTCTATATTAAATTTTTCTATAAAGTGTGAAGTAAGGATCTAAGTTTTATTGTTATCATGATCATTTTGCATACGGCTATCCAATTATTTCAGTAAACAGTTCAAAAGTTATCCTTTTTCCATTGAATTGCCTTGGCACCATTGCCAGAATCAATTGGTTGCATATTTGTGGATCTATTTCTGGAATCTCTATTGATCAATTTTATTTTCTCTATACCAACAACACTATCTTGATTACTATAGCTTTAGGTTGTTGTTGTTTTAAAGCTTCAGAGTCTAAAATAAATAAATAAATTAATTAATTAAAATTTTTAAAAAGCTTCATAGTTTTGAAATTAGGTAATATTAGTCCTCTATTTTTCCCCCAAAGCCATTTTGGCTATTTTGCCTTTGCATTTCCACATAAATTTTAAGATTAGCTTATTAATTTCTATAAAAACCCTACTGGGACTTCAACTGAGTGTTTTATATCCTATCTTCTTGTTCTATCAATTGATAGAGTAGTGTTGAAATCTCTGACCAAACGGTAGATTTATTTTTTTTCTTCTTGTAGTTCTACCATGTTTTGCTTCATATTGTTTGAGGCTTCGTTATTACATGCATAAACATTTTAATTGTTATATCTTCTTATGAATTGACCACTTTGTTATTATAAAGTGACACTCTTTATCCATGGTAATGTTTTTTGCTCAGAAATCTACTTTGTCTGATACTAATATAATCATTCCAGGTTTTTTTTTAATTAGTGTTAGCATGGTATATGCTTTCCATCCTTTTACTTTTGACCTACATGTGTCTTTATATTTAAATTGTATTTCTTGTAGGCAGCATATAGTTAGGTCTTGATTTTTCATCCAGTTGGGTAATCTTTGCCTTTTTATTGGAGTGTTTGAACAATTTACATTTTGTGTGATTACTGATATGGTTGGATTTAAATCTACCATCTTGCTATTTGTTTTCTACCAATCTACCTGTTTGTTTCCCTTCTCCTTTTTTTCTACTTTCTTTTGGATTGAGTATTTTTTTATTATTCCATTTTAGCTATTTTATCTTATCACCTATAATTCTTTGTTTTGCATTATAGTAGTTTAGAATTTTAATATACATCTTCTCACCACCTCCTTCAAATAAGATTATACTACTTCATGTATAATGTAAGAACTTAAAACAGTGTTATTCCATTTCCCCTTTCAAGCCTTGGTGCTATTATTTCATGGATATTATTTGTGTATATATTACAAATTGCACAATACAATGTTATTGTTTTAGTTCAAATAGTCACTTATCTTCCAAAGAAATTTAAAAGGAAGAAAAAACTTTTCAATATTTTCTCACATTTTTATCATTTCTGTTGTTCTTCATTTCTTTGTGTAGACCTGGATTTCCATCTGGTATCATTTTCTTAGTACCTGAAGCGTTTCCTTTAATATATCTTGCAGTGCAGTCCTGCTGATTATGAATTATTTTATTTTTTGTATGTCTAAGACAGTCTGTATTTCATCTTCATTTTTGAAATAGATGTTCACCGGTTATAGAATTCCAGATTGACAGTTTTTCTTTCAGTACTTTAGAAAGGATGATCCACTGTAGCGCATATCTGCACTATAAGAATGACTATCATTATTCTTATTTTTGTCCCTCAGTATGTATCTTTTTCTCTCTACCTGCTTTTAACAGGTTCTTTTTATCATTGGATTGAGAAATTTGTTTGTGATATGCATTTGTGTTGTTTCCTTCATGTGTCTTGAGCTTGGGGTGTACAAGTTCCTTGGATCTGTGAGTTTACAATTTTCATCAGCTTTGGAAAATTCTTCACCATTGTTTCTTTAAACATTTTTTTTCTGTATCCCCTTCTCTCTGCTGTACTTCAGGAACTCCAATTACATGCCACTTGAAACCACAGATCACTGATGCTGTGTTCATTTTCCCTTTCAGTCTTTTTGTTTCTGTGTTTCATTTCAGACACTTTCTGCCACTGTGTCATAATTTTACTATCCTTGTCTTCTTCAGTGTCTAACTTGCTGTGAATTCCAGTCAGTGTGTGGGTTTTGTTTTGTTTTGTTTTCATTTCAGACTTTGTAATTTCCATCTGTAGAAGTCGAGAACAATTTGTATTATTTTTATATTTTCCATGTCTTTATTTAACATGTTTAATCTTTACCTTCTTGAACATATGGAATATTTTTACAATAACTGTTTTTATATCCTTGTTGGCTAATTCTATAATCTGTGACATTTTTGGTTTTGTTTTTGTTGATTGATTTTTCTCCTCAGAAAGGGCTGTATTTTCTTGCTTCTTTGCATACTTAATAACCTTTCATGAGATGCCAGACATTTTGAATTTACATTGTTTGGTGCTGGATATTTTTGTATTTTTATAAATGCTCTTGAGCTTTGTTCTGGGGAAATGATTTGATCTTTCAAGGCTTGCTTTTGTTAAGTGAAATCGGAACAGACTTTAGTCTAGGGATAATTTGGCCATGCTACAGAGGAAATAGCCTTCTGAGTAGTACTCTACCAGTTGCCTGTGAATTAGGAGATTTCCGCTTTGACTGGTGGGAATATGGACTCTCCCAGGCCCTATGAGGGTTTGAGGATTGTTCTCTCCAATTCTCTTGTGTGGGTTTTCCCCCTGCCTCAGGTGGTTTCCTCACATTGATGTGCTGATCAATACTCAGGTGAGCCCTCCAGAGGGACCCTCTGAAAATCTCTGAAGCCTCCCTCTCCATGCAGCCCTTTCCTCCAGTATTCATCCTTGTGACTCTATCTGTAGATACCTTGTCCTTCCTGGAATTCCAGCTTCTTCTCCTCCACCTTGGGAGACTGCCAGGCTCTACCTGGGTTTTTCTTCCTGAGCTGCTGTCTTGAAATTCTCTCCAGACAATAAGCCAGGACAATGGTAGAGCTCACCTAATTTGTTTCTCTTCTATCAGGAATCATTGTCCTAAGCCAGCTAATATCCAATGTCTGTAAATAGTTGTTTCACGTATTTTGCTTGGTATTTTAGTTATTTGATGTGGAAGGGTCAGGCTGATGTCAGGAACTGTGGAGGGTCTAAAATTTTACCCTGCTTAGAAACTAATACGTTTCGTACCACAGTTTCATAGATGCTGGCAAAAGATAAGAGATTCCTAGGGGGAAACAAAGGACTCTATTACTCACAGCACAATTAGACAGCATGAACTTCATGTTCTCATTACTTTCCTTTGCATTGTCCCCCCGCCAAGTTCCACAGTGCGGTAGGGAGCAGCACAGATGGATGCTGTACACACAGTAGATATGTGTTACATCTGACTTGTACTTATAAAGGGGGCTGCCAGCAAATCTACCCAAGCTTTCTCTGAAGAAGGACATTATCTTTACTATCCTGGTGAGAAAACAAATCAACTTTCTGCCCTAGAGAATATACTGTCTTTATATTCCAAGTTTGTTTGCTATCCAAACATCCTTGAAAAGATATTCTATAAAAAGCTGATATAGGATATACAGAAAGTATAACTTACATCATTACTGTTTTTTAGGACAGGTAAGAAAATCAAAATTGCCAAGCAAAGAAAGTAAAATTGTGGCTTTGAATGAATGAATGAATGTTTTAGGAAGAATTTCAGAGATGAGGTACTTCTTTATACTGTGGAGCAGTAATTAACTCTTGCTCCAGTGGGAGAGAAACATCTATGACTCTTGGCATATGCTGGGCTTCCCAGAGCGTGTGCTTTTCACTTTTCCTTGTTGTTTTTCAGAGGGTATTATTCCCGGGCCCCCCACAGACCTCTCAGTCACAGAGGCTACCCGGAGCTATGTGGTGCTAAGTTGGAAGCCTCCTGGCCAGCGTGGCCATGAGGGCATTCTGTACTTTGTGGAAAAGGTAAGACTCTGGGATCGACATTATTACCTCAGGCCTCTTCTTAAAGATTTCTTTAAAGAAATAGAGATTACATTTCCATTGTGTCCTGACCTCTTTAAACCCTTATAAACTATAAACAGTCCTCACCAAAATATGTATATCACACAGAACTTTGCCTGAAAGTTGAGGGGGTTTATGGATCCCTGGAGCTCACCCATAGACTTCTAAGAGGTCCAAAGACCCCAAATTAAAACCCTTTTAAGCAGAGAAATGTTCCTGAAACTAGATTGTTCATATGGCACTGTTTTCTAGACACTTTCTCTGTTTTCCTTGCTCTAGTAATGGCTTTTCATCTCTCTACAACTTGTCTCATACAGTCAGAAATGAACATTGATGAGGGTAGATGAACTAGAGGAATAAAAGTTACAGTACTTTCAGAATCCTGTCAAATAGCCAGAGAGTTAAAGAGAGAAAATCCTTACATGCTGCCGCACACTCGGCTAGTACTACTCAAGTGTAGATAGTAGGGTAGGGTCAGGAATTACAAACAGCATGAGATACTGGCTAGTTCTTGCCCTCAAATATCTTACAATTTTATTATAATTATGTTAGAGAGGGCAGCATATAATGAAGGCCTAAAATGGGTGGGATGATGAGAATTATATGTGACTCCATCACATACCTATATTTGAAGGTGGTTGTAGTAAGTATTTCTACCCAGAAAATGGAGAGGAGCCAAGACCTGGAAAGGATGTTATTTGGGGGAAGTGCCCAGTTGCAAGAGCAGACATATAGGAGGAACACCTGCTAGGTAAGGCATACTTGCTACAGGAAAAGGGCATTTAAAGAGAATTTGCTTAAAATGAGGTTCAAAATCCATTTGTTAAAGTTTTGATTAAGATGTAATTGAAAAAAATGAAATGAAAGTAAGTTTATTTTATGTTATCTGTAAGAATGTTTACATTTTTATTGGCAGCCATGCACCATTTTATTTACTTATTTATTTTTAATGCACCATTTTTTTTTTAAGAACAGTGAATGAAACACTTGGCTGTACTCTTTTGTGTATTTTGTTTTTATAAAATTTTGTGATAACACGATAAGTTATCATTTACATTTTACTTTCATAGCAAAATTATAGAAAAGGTCTTTATTTGGCAAAAATATTATGTAGCTTGGTTAGTTTTCCTGAGAGCTTTTCTCTTTCATCCTTAATGCTATTCTGATCATTCAATTTCAGAACACCTATTAGGTCACCTTCCCTGACAATTATTACAAGAGAATAGATATCATAGATATATAGGTGTGTACAAAAATGCAAACATCTGCAAATTAGGTGACAACATAAAACCAAAGGCAACTATCACTATGGCCTTTTAGTTATTTCAGATCATCAGAGAAAATTATACTAGCACTAAAACTGCTAGGATCTGTGGCTTTCCTATCTTAATTAATAAATTTATTAATTTATTTCCTTGATAAAGACATTTAGCTCCTGTCTTTGAGGAGCATGCCTCACTTCTTATCCCTAGCAAATTGGTAACAATAAATGGATTGTCTCTTTAACATGCAATATGGGCATCTTTCAAAAGAGTCTGATTTTACCAAAATAATATTAGAAGTTCTTATTGGTATTAATTTGTGTATTTTCTAGATGTTAGCCTCAAATTAAATATAACTTGAGTAGCATTTCTGATTTAAAATTTTTTTTTCTATTTTTTTTAATAGGGGGCAAGACTAGAGTGGAAAATGTTTATTTCCTGGTGTGCTTAATTCATACCCTTCACTGAATCTTTTTGAAATGCTCCACAGGAAAAGAGTTCTGAATAAGCTCTGTGACAATAATTACCATCTTTCCTACAGTAGTGACATAGTAACAACCTACCACTGAGGCATTTTCTTCAGATGAGTTAACTTTGGCTTCTGTTGAACATTTCCTCTCGTCACATAAACTCTAATTTCTCCAGGAAAATCTATCACTTCCCTAGACCTAAATACATATGAGTCTGTGATTAAAAATTTAAGTGTTCTTCCACCAGCGAACCTATTAGTATGGAACAGAGGGAACATGTATGAGTGCACTCTGAGTAGAGAGGCCTCTGTAGGCACCACTGACATATACAAAAGGCCCAGGATGTTGACATATTGGGGGAGCAGAACATGCCCAGAGACTAGGGCACATTTACAGAAGAACTCTCCAGACATCAAACCGTTCTACTCAGCTGAATCTCAGGTTATTTCTGATGAGCCTCTTCTAACATGTTGACCTTTCTAAAAGGCAGTGTTTCACATGCTCTTGTCCTGCAGCGCGTTTTCATCCCCAGAATGTTCATGCCTGTGGGAATGCTGCTTCTTCAGTAACCCTTGAGCTTGCACTTCTTTACAGAACTTGTTACCAGAAATTGCACACACATAAAGCACAAACTTGCCTGTCATGGCTACTGCTTACTCCCAGTTACACCGTGTCTGTGAGCCCTGAAATTGTTGACATTTAATAGAAGGCATCGATGGGGCATAGAATTTGCACAGTTAGTAAGAGACAGAGCTAGGATTTGAACCTGGGCAGTCTGGCTCAGTTTTCATATACTGTATCCAACTAGTACACATCATTGCATTTCAACCTTCCCAAGCCTGCCTTCTCTGGAAAACTTGGATAATCACACAGTGCTACCCCCACAATACTTACAGTTCAGAGCATAGTTGAGAGGATTAAAGAGTTACAATGGCATAAAGCTCTTAGCATAGTGAAAGGCAGCTATTATTTTTATTATGAAAGAACAAATGGTAATTGTTATATGTTCCCCAGTGGAGAAAATGTCAAAATGAATCAAAGCCATAAACTAAAGGATTAAAGATCTGGGAGAATTTTATCCCTCAGTTAGCAGCAGATTGACTGTTTAGGGGGAATTTATCCTCTCCACCCTCCCACACACAATGACACAATCATGAAAGATTCTACAAAGGACTTTAGAGGTTACCTTGTCACATTTGCTTTTTTTACAAATGATGAAACTGAGACCAAAGATACTCACATGACTTTCCCAAGGTCACATATCTTGTTATTAACAAAGCTAGGACCGCAATGAATGCCTCTGGGTCCTTTGCACCATACCACATTGCCTTCCATTTCAAGTCAGTGAAGATTACGCCATGCGATATATCAGTATTCTTACAGTCCCAACAGCGTATCATCCTTGACAGCTGGTCACTGTATCACAAGGTTTGGATTTCTAGAAAAGTCTCTTGAAAATGTTCAGAAGTTCCGAAGCAAAATCACTTCTACTGACCTTGGGGCAGAATTGAGAGTTCAAATAGGCGGGATAAAGGATTACTGAAGACTAATCATAGTTTTCTCACTATATTCTCTACAAAGTGCAAATCGACACCACATCCTTTCAAGGATATCAGAGTAATTCTAGATCATTTTAGTTCTAAGAACAGAATTGCTTTGAATTTAGTTTTCCCCATCATTTATTCTAAAATAGGGGGAAGAGGGGCGCCTGGGTGGCTCAGTCGGTTAAGCGGCTGCCTTCGGCTCAGGTCATGATCCCTGGGTCCTGGGATCGAGCCCCACGTCCGGCTTCCTCTCAGTGGAGAGCCTGCTTCTCCCTCTCTCTCTGCCTGCCTCTCTGCCTACTTGTGCTTTCTCTCTCTGTGTCAAATAAATAAATAAAATTTTTAAAATAAAATAAAATATGGGGAAGAAAAAAAGAACCTCTTTAACTTTCATTAACTTCCTTCCTTCCTTCATTCAGAATTCAAAACAATTCATTCATTCAGAAAAAAAACAATTGTTGATTATCTACTATGTGCCAGATACAATTCTAGGCTCTGGGGTATAGCAGTGAACAAGACAACTCCCTGAACTCATTTCATTGAAATTTACTTTCCAATGGAGGAGATGACAAATAAACAACTTAATTTCAAATACAGTTAAGTGTTTTGAAAAAAATAAAGCAGGGTAAGGGATAGAAAGTGATGAGAAAGGAGCGAAGAACTCTTTTAGATTCTTTGATAGAATAGGGAGGGGATGATCAAGAAGGCCTTTTTGAGGAAGTGGTGTTTGAGTACAGACCTGAATGAGATTATGAGTCATTAAATAACACTCAATTAAAATAACACAGTTTATAACAATGAAAATTTAAGTATTTTATATAGCATAGTAAATCTATTTACCTACCCTAAGAATTAGAAAAGTATCTGACCCCAAACTGCCTTCAGAATAAAGTCTTTTATAAGTAGATCAATGATCTTTAGTTAATAAGTTAGTGAAGTATTAAAGTAGCATATTTGTCAAACAATCTGAAGCCATATTTGATTTTGATAATCCTCTGGCCTATAGATGCTTCATCCCCAATTTCCTCAAATCTCTTCTCCAGTTCAACTCAAAACAGGTAAGTAATTGCTGACTGATAAATAAGACTGCTAGTTGCCTGGCTCAGAGTCCCCATCTATTCTTGCCCTACTGTGAATGGGTCTCTCTGTTTGGGCTGCAGTGTGATGCAGGAACAGAAAACTGGCAGCGGGTGAACACAGAGCTCCCCGTGAAGTCTCCCCGCTTTGCTCTGTTCGACCTGGCTGAAGGGAAATCCTACCGTTTCCGCGTCCGCTGTTCTAACTCAGCAGGAGTTGGTGAGCCCTCAGAGGCAACCGAAGTGACCGTGGTAGGGGACAAACTTGGTGAGTAAAGAGTTTGGTTGAACAACTGTAAACTGATTTTACTTCAATTCAAGAAAAAATTCCAAAGCAAGAATCTCATTAGAATGTATCTATCCAGAAGTAAAAGTGGTGGCATCCTTCTTTCACATTATAAATGTAATTGACAACTATACCTGACTGATACGTTTTAAAAATTCATTATTATGAGTTATGAAGTTATGAAAAGTAAACTTCTCCAGGAGTTTCAACAGTATTGCTAATGTATTTTTTTTCTGGAGTATTTAGTGTATCGTTATGCCCCCAAACTAACATACGTATTTTTAAATTTTCCACTTTAACAAATTTAAATAAAGTGACTGTATGTTCGACATGATTACTTATATAAAATTTATTTATGTGTGTGTTTGTTCATATGTGATAAGAATGCATTTTTTAAAACCACCCTGAGTTTGATAATCATTTTCCTCCTTTGTCAGATATCCCCAAGCCCCCAGGCAAAATCATCCCGAGCAGAAATACAGACACGTCAGTGATAGTTTCATGGGAGGAATCCAAAGATGCTGAAGAGCTGGTCGGGTACTACATAGAGTCAAGTGTTGTTGGCTCTGGCAAGTGGGAGCCCTGCAACAACAACCCTGTGAAGGGTCCACGGTAACCACAATGTTGGGGCGGGGGCTGCTGTGGGGAGCCTTCTGACTCTAGAACACGGAGGCTATGAAGAGGAAATGCACAGCAAATGAACCGTTGAGCACTACATCAAAAACTAATGATGTACTATATGTTGGCTAACTGAACATAATAAAAAAATTAAAAATTAAAAAATTACTTTTTAAGGGGCGCCTGGGTGGCTCAGTCATTAAGCGTCTGCCTTCGGCTCAGGTCATGATCCCAGGGTCCTGGGATCGAGCCCCGCATCGGGCTCCCTGCTCAGCCGGGAGCCTGCTTCTCCCTCTCCCACTCCCCCTGCTTGTGTTCCCTCTCTAGCTGTCTCTCTCTCTGTCAAATAAATAAATAAAAATAAATAAAATCTTTAAAAAAAATTACTTTTTAATTTATAATAAAATTATGATCCTCCCCCCCCAACCACACAAAAAGAAAATGCAACCATGGACCCATATAGCGGCACAAACATCCAATGGAGGGAGTTTGTTTTTTTTTTTTTAAAAAACATTATACTTTAAATATCCAAATAAATTAAAATTGAACATAATCTACTGCCATATATTTGGAAAAAAAGGTTTACTGGTGATCTTAAACACTTAGAAACACATTAATGCCAGCTCTGATGAATTCATTTTATAGTATTTTTCTGATTATTTTCCTTCATGCTGTTTGTCCTTTTTACCCCTCTGTTCTGGTCTTTAATATTCAGTGTGATACCAGATTTCAAGGATCCAATAGATTCTAGCTAACATAAAGGACCCAGGCATTTTATTTATTTAATTAATTTTTTTAGAGAAGGGTGTGGTGGAAGGGTAGGGGGAGAGGGAGAGAGAGAATCTTAAGCAGGCTCGATCTCACAAAGATCATGACCTGAGCTGAAATCAAGAGTTGGACGCTTAACCAGTTGAGCCACCTAGGCTCCCCTAGGCATTTTAAGTGAATAGGAAAAAAGCATCAACATTTTACAAATTCTGAACATGGTTAAACTCAGTGCTAAGGAGACATAAATAACACCAACAAAGGGACGTTCAGAATACTTTGCCACTTCTTTATATCTGTTTCTAATATGGAAAGGGTTATTTTTTTCTTGCTTTCAAATATTTTATCAACCAACTTTGCAGGTTGATGTTGAATTCTGACCTGCAACCAAACTCTGAGTCTCCTTTGATTTATGACCAATCTGGAGAATTCCAACCCCCCCCCAAATTGTCAAACAGGCTTGTTAGATAGTTTCTGGCATGGCCACGTCAAAGTCCAAGGACCCCCATAGGATGAATTGTTTCTTTTGCAGAACAGGAGAGATTAGAGGCAAATCAATGAATGGGAGAAAGCAAGAGATTCATTTAGCCCATTTGTTCATTTCACTTTTATTGTTAAGTTCCCAGCCTTTTCCTGGGACTATTTAGAAATATTTATAGAGGGTTAGGCTGGGTCTGCCTTTCCACAAACAGATAAGAGCTGCTCAGGGACAGGCACCATTTTTTTTTATTTGTCTTTGTGTCCACAATACCTAGCTCAGTGTCTGGAACACTGAAGTGCTCAATAAATATTTGCCAAACTGAGCTGATCTGAAGGATTGGCCTAATTTATGACTGCCTTCGTTAAATATTCCAACATTACTAATGGTAATAGAGTCATTAGCAGACCTGTTATTTCCTCTGGTTATAGTCTTCAGAATGGATTAAAATGTTACAGTGATTCATGAAACAGCTATTTATAGCCATTATAGCTATTAAGGAGTGAGGTTGTTTTATGTGTGAAACTGCCCATGGATTCACACCTCATGACTGGATCCTTACATCTAAATGGTAATCCATATTTCATTCTATTTTCAGATTCTAGTGTAATTTCTCAAGTAATTATACCTTCCCTGGCATGCAGGGAAGCAGTAACTAGACCTCTGTAACAAGGAGCAGCCAATGCCTTACAGCCATAAGTATATACCTGAAATAGCCATTAACAGTGTTAATACCACCTATTATTTATTAAATGCCTCTTATATGCCAGGCCCTGAAATAGGTACTTTAAATACTTTATGGCCAATCTTTACACAAAAATTATCATGGAGGCATTATTATCCCCATTTTACTGATGCGCACACCAGAGGCTCGGAATAGTTAAGGTACTTATTCAGGGGAAAGCCAGGACTCTGCATTGTTTGATGGAGTGAGTTTAGAAAATTGCCTTAATTAGCTGCCTTCTTGTCTAAAGCACATACATTACCTGATCTCTGTACATCTTCCTTTTAGAAAACGAATTGTTTTTATAAAGCCAGATCATTCAGTTAAGCTAAAACCATCTTGTCTAATTTTCCCCCTAGGAAAAACTTCTAAAACTTCCTTTCCTTTTAGATTTACTTGCCATGGATTGGCGACTGGTCAGAGTTATATCTTCCGGGTCAGAGCAGTGAATGCAGCAGGACTTAGTGAATATTCCCAGGATTCAGAAGTGATTGAAGTAAAAGCTGCTATTGGTAAGTTCCTTATGCATAACTTGGTAGTTAAAAATGGATTTTTGTAAGTTACAAAGGAAGATACCATCCTCTCCAGAAATTGTCTAAAGCTTCTAGTATTGCTTGATGATTCCATCCTCAGATGATCATTTTCTCTGACTCCAGGTGACAGCTAACCTTCCATAGCCGTCATTTTACAGATCTTCATCACTTATCAGATTCTGTGCATCCATAGCCTTGTCATCTTCATGAGTCCGAGTTTCCTCAGATATTTCCCACTGTGTGAAACTCCATTCTAACTTCGTGCTCATCCTGGGGATGTGGAGGGCCATCCGGTTCCTTGAAGTGGTATATCACCCATAACACAGATATTTTGTACCTAAAAGCCATTTCACCTGTGACAAAGCCTGGCTTGTTTTCACTAACAACACATTAACATGCTTTTTATAAACTATAAATTTTGTGCGAGACACATGTGGTTGCTTAATCATATGCTACATCTCTGCTCTCAAAGTAACCAATAGAATAAAACCGGTAACAAAGTAATTGTATGTATGTATATGATGTGCCTCCCAATCTTACATAAAGTAGGGAAGGGACCCAGGTAGTTCAGAGCACCAAAAATGAAGTCTGTGATAGAGTAACCCATATTTGAAAGGAAAGATTATTTCATACCAGTTATCTTCGGTTATCATGCCGTATTACTTTTTAATATTCCTTATAATATGGACAATAGTGACCATGTTTTTTGAGGTTGGGAGGTACAGGCCATTAATAGTTCAGTAATGTACATAATTCTGTTATAAAATCAGGATCTTTAATATATGCCTTGTGCACTTTATGATCCTTTCCTCCCCTCATTGTGTTGAATAATAGGACTTAATATCTTTCAAAAAATGTCGGAGATTTGCTTTTTTCTTATATATACTTGGGTTCTGCAAATCAAAACAATTCCTGTTCTGTCTGTGGTTTTCTGTTCTCATTTCTTCTTTTCCCAGAATATGGAGAAGTTGAACTGTTTCCTAGGTGTAAATTATGTGAAACGTATGCCTTCCATATTTCCTGCCAATCTGAGTGGTTTCCATTAAACTAAGATTACTTTTGTTCTGCTTGTGGTCCTGTTTTTCCCTTTGTTCTATTAAGTAAGAACAATTTATACTGTGTCTGGGCTTAAAGTGTTTCTGTTGTTATCTGGTGATTATAGGGGGAGGCGTGTCTTCCGATGTGTGGCCTGAAATGAATGATACACCTGGTGGACTAACAGACTCCAGGGGAGGCATGCATGAAGCCTCCCAGCCAACCTTTAAGAAAGATGCTTTGCTTGGTAGCAAACTTAACAAACCTTCACTACCCAGTAGCCCTCACAACCTGGGCCAAACAGAAGTGAGTAAAGTAAGTGAAACAGTTCAGGAAGAGCTTACCCCATTACCACGGAAGGCAGATGGTAAGGGGAAAAGTAAGTCTGACCCTCTGAAAAAGAAGAAGGACATAGGTGAGCGTCGAAAGAGTACAACTGTTCATCTGTCTCCATCAGTGTCCTCACCTCATTGTCTAGATCACATTCTTCCATCTGTGTTCACTTTCATCTATGTTTATTCTTCATTTGACATGTTTTCAGCTATCCATTTGCAATACTTTTGTCTAATGAGTTGTAAAAGTAATTTTATATGAGTTTGGCTTTTATATATACTTCACTGTGCTTGATGACAATAGAATATTTTCTTCTTTAATAGAATATTTAAAATAATTTGGTTATAGAGTCCTTTTTGGTTTCTCAGGCAGACTTACCTTTGGCCTCATTTCACTAAGAAAATTAGAGCTGAGAGCAGGAAGAATTTGATAATCACAGCCTATGTGGGGTCCTTTGAAATATTCATGTTCAATACATATATAGGAAAAATATTTTACAAAGAAGTCACATTTTATCAGGATCATAGTTATTAACTTCTATTGTTCATCTTCAGGTTTTCAAGTTATCCTTTATATTTAACTCAAATAAATATAAGTAACGTTATCTCTTTGAGGTGCCATGAAAAGTTTAACAGGGTATCATAATCACATAAAGCTAAATTCTGTGCTATATGAATCACATTCCCAGAACTGATTTATTTAAGACTATTTATCAGTAAGCTCAGAATTTTCTTATTAGGATATTTGGTACTTGTGGCTTATATATTCTAGGTGACAGTGTTTTCTTAGCAAATAAAAATGAAATGATAAACATATACTGATACTCCACCCCCAACTTCTCTCACTTCCTTTTTTTTTTTTTTTGAACCTTTATTGTCTCCTCAACTCAAAATGGGATATTCATTAGAGAATTCACATTCAGTATTGCTCTGTAATAGGAAGAGTAAGAGAGGGAAAGTTGTTTTTTGTTTTTTTTTTTTTTTAAGTAAAGAATGAAGGAGGTTGGTGAGGGGGAGGGAGAAACAAATGTATTTTATTTTTTAAATCTTTATTGTTCTAAGACTTGAATAAGAATAAATAGTTTTTTTTTCTGTAATCCAAATAAATATTCAGAAAACCCTTCGATGTTATTGCACATCTAGATGGATTTCTTTTCATCATCTGACCCTCTCTCTCTTTTTTTTTTAAGATTTTATTTATTTATTTTACGGAGAGAGACACAGAGAGAGAGGGAACACAAGCAGGGGGAATGGGAGAGGAAGAAGCAGGCTTCCCACTGAGCAGGATCGATGCGGGGCTCGATCCCAGGACCCTGGAATCATGACCTGAGCTGAAGGCAGACCTAATGACTGAGCCACCCAGGCACCCCAAGACCCTCTCTTTCTTTATCAAAAACCCTAATTTAGTAGTTGGATAAAAAGTTGATCAGAAGCCACATGAATGAAGGAAGACTTTTAAAATATCCTCCAGATATTTTTCTGGCTAGGAACTAATAACCACAGTGACAGCTATATAGTATTTTGTACTACATGAATAATAGTCCAATATCAGGTTAAAAATAATGCAGCAAAAGATATTATATATTAAGAGAAAAAAATCACATGGCAGATTGTGCCTGTTTCTTTTTTTTTTTTTTAATTTTTTTTAAGGTGGCATTTAGCTGAGCTCCAAATAAGATTTTTTTCTGTGTGTAGACAGAACTTGTTTAGTTGTAAGGTCTCACAAGAGTATGTATGCCTGAATGGTGAAATGCTAACCATTTGGAAATAACATGGAGATTCTCCATAAGCACATTGAGGCAGAAATTGATATACATTACTTCATTTTCCTCCAGGAGCAAATAAGAACAAAACCACATAAAGAAACAAAAATATATATATTGGGGAAAATATTTCTTCTTATGGGGAACAGAATCATTTTTCAGAATATTGCACCATTTTGCTTCTGGTATTTCAAAAATTGTTCTTCCGTGGAAGTGGGGGGGCAGTGGAATAATAATTGTAGTACGCTTTTCACTGTGTGTTAGTTTTTTTCTCATACACCAAACTGGGTGCCAAGTTACAGATCAGTCTCACATTTTAGTTTTATACTGCAAGACCCTAGGGCCCTCACACGTGGCACGAATGAAGCAAGCTTAATGTACATAAAATCATAAATGCATTCTGTCTACTCACTTGCTATTCATATTGCAACAGCGGCACCATCTCCTCCCTGTGATATCACTTGTCTTGAAAGTTTTCGTGACTCAATGGTTCTTGGATGGAAGCAACCAGATAAGACTGGAGGGGCTGAAATTACTGGCTATTATGTGAATTATCGTGAGGTAATTGATGGAGTACCAGGAAGATGGAGAGAAGCCAACATCAAAGCTGTCAGTGATGAGGCATATAAGGTAAATGACCTTCTGTAGTGTGGAGTCATATAAATGATGACATGCTCCCTTGCACTCACATGCACATCCACACCCACACTCGGCGCCTTGTAAATGATTCATGTCATTTCTCCGGTGTCCATTGTCTACAATGACATGGACTTTTGTCAAAAATATACCAAGATAAATAGAAGTAATCTGACTGAGCAGGAAGGATTTGTATTTTCTGATTCATACACATAAACATAATAACTTCCTAGAATATTCACTATAAAATGTTTACTTATGGTAAAAATTAATGGTTATTTCAAAACTTACAAAATATCTGTAACCAGTGTGCTGCTAGTTTCAAGGGTCCCAGAATCCAAGTGACTGCATTTTTCATTTTCAGCATTCAAATCACAAAGGATAATGGGACATGGGCCCTCAGCTCACCACCTGTGAAGGTTCCCCCACCATAGTGGCTCTGATAGCCACGAAGGGATGGTCCACATGTGTCTAACCACAGATTTCTTTTCTTCACTGCTTTGCCCATCTCAGGGTACTTGAGTCTCACTGTTGCCATAGCTATGGCTCCCCTCTTTGGAGTATTGTCAGCTAGAGGAAAGTCACCCTCCAACACTCCCAGGACCCCAGGCTGTGAGGGCAAGAGCAGGGTGAGGCTGGGGGAATGATGCTTTCCCAAACTCAATGGCACAGTTTTTAAATCTAACATTTAAAACTTAAGAAATATCACACACATTCTGAACACATAAAGAATAAAACAAGAATATATAAAATAAAATTGTATTTTTAAGATTCTTCCATGTTGGTGTGTAGCTATGACTTCATTACTCTATGGTATTCTATTATATGAGTGTCTCACAATATACTTTTCCATTCAGTTATTGATTGATATTTGGGCATTTTCACATTTATAGCTATATCAAACAGTGTAGCTATGAACATTTTTGTGTATGTCTGCTGGCATATATATGCACTAGTTTCTCTAGGTTATTACCTAGAAGTAGAATTGCTGGGCCAGAGAATCTGTTTATCTTCAATTTTAGTAGATAAGTCTATACTATTTTTCTGAAGAGTATGAGAATTCCCATTGTTGCACATCCCTCTAACACTTGGTATCACACATTTTCAGTTTTGACAATCTGGGTGTCAAATGAGTCTGAATATCATTTGCTATATATACATACTCCATTTTGAAATCTCCATTTATAACATGCCTGTACAGAGTCTTTGCCCATTTTTCTAATAGATTTTCTTACTGACTTGTGAAGTTCTTTATATATTCTGAGCTTAAAATCCTTGGTAGCTGTGGAAGCTGTGTCTATCTTTCCTGCTCATTGGCTAGTATTTTCTTCTCTTTATAGTAACAACACTAATTCATGATAGCCAGACTTAACAACATTTTCTGTGTCTTTGCTCTGCCTTTTTTTTTTTATGTTATGTTAATCACCATACATTACATCATTAGTTTTTGATGTAGTGTTCCATGATTCACTGTTTGCGTATAACACCCAGTGCTCCATTCAGTACGTGCCCTCTTTAATACCCATCACCAGGCTAACCCATCCCTCCACCCCCTCCCCTCTAGAACCCTCAGTTTGTTTCTCAGAGTCCATAGTCTCTCATGGTTCGTCTCCCCCTCTGTTTTCCCCCCCTTCATTGCTCTGCCTTTTTAATTTTTTTTTAAGAGATGCCTTTGCCTTCCAAGGTCATGGGGATATTTTACTAGATTATCTTCTAAAAGCTCTCTGGTTTGCCACTTACATTAAAGTCATTACTTCACCTATACATTTTGTGTGTGATGTAAAGGTCAACATTTGTTTTTCCCCTGTAGGGACACCCAGTTGTCTCATCTATTGAAAAGTTTGTCCTTTTTCTACTATTCTGCTAGACTATCTGTATCATGTATCACGTTTCTTTGATGCACGTGTCTGCTTCTGTGTTTTCTATTTTGTTCCACTGCTGTTTGTCTACCACTGGACCAGTACCACATTAATTTAATCATTACCACTCATAGCAAATTTGATAACTGGTAGATCAAGTTATCTCAGTTTATTTTTTAATTCCAAGGCTATTTTTAGCCCCTTTGCACTTTGATATAAATTGTAAAATTAGGTTACCACGTTCTACCAAAAAAGGACAAGCAAAAGCAAACACAATAAACAGAATTAAACTAAACTAAAACATTTTAGAATTCTGATTGGGATTGCATTGAATCCATAAATTGAGGAATAATTGACATCTTTAAAATATTAAGTCTTCTAATACATAAACATGATATTTCTCACCATTTATTTTGGTCTTTAAAGTTTCTCAGTAAAGTTTTATAATTATCTATAGAAGTTTTGCACATCATTTGTTATTTATTTATAGGTATTACATATTTTCAGTGTTTAAATGGTATGTTTTTATATCATTTTGTTATTGCTGGAATAGAGAAATATACATCATTTTATGTATTGATTTTACATATCATTGTTATGTATAGATCTCTACTAAATTTTCTTATTATTTCTTTAAGTTACCTATGAGCTTTTTTTGATTCTCTGTAAATCATCATATCATCTGTAAATGACTGTTTACTTCTTCATTTCCAAATTTTATATTTTTTGCTTCATTTTCTTAACTTTCTGCTTAAAATCTTTAACAAAATATTGATAGAAGTGGTGATCTTGGTCATTCTAGATTTGATCTTTGTCTTAAAGGAAAACATTTCACCATTGAGTATTATATTTACTATCAGTGTTTGATAGACATCTGTTATCAGCTAAAGGAAGTTTCCTTCTGTTCCTAGTTAAGAATTAATTAAAATTATGAAATATTTTTTCTGAATCTATTGAGATGGTTATATGATTTTTCCCTTTAGTTTTAATGTAGTATATTCTAGTAATTAATGTTAAAATAACCTTGCATTCCTGGCATAAATCTAAGCTGGACATTATGTAAACTCTATATATTACTGGATTTTTTTTTTTTTTGCTTATTGTTGTTTAGGATTTTTGCTTCTATGTTTATGAGTGAAATTATCCTGAGACTAGAGTTAATTTGATACAAATACCTGACAAGGATAGTACTGAAAGGGAAAATTGCAGGTTAATCTTACTTTATTGAGATATAATTCACATATCATAAAATTCACCCAATTCAAATGTTGCTTTATATATTTTGAAGGGGTGTTGTTAGATGTATACAAAGTGATTTTCTGTATCACTAACAATATATTTTGCCTTCAAGTCTATATTATCTGTTTTAATATAAATTAATCAATTTTCTTTTTGTTGGTGTTTACATGGTATATAATTTTTCATCCTTTGACTTTCTAGTTTTAACTTTGTGCTTTATATGTGTCTCTTAAAAATAGTATAGAGTTGGATATTTTTCCTACCTGAGAGTCTTTGTCTTTTAACTAGAGTATTTAATGTTACTACTACTTTTTGGAAAAACCAATCATCTTTATTTTGTGCTTTCTCTTTGTCCTACCTGTTCTGTTTCATTTTCTGTCCTTCCTTGACTACTTTTGAATAGTTATGTTTTTTCCTTCAGCCATCCCCTTTTCTCCCTCTACGCTTCCTTGAAAGCTATAGATTCTGGGTTTCTGTGTTTGTTTTTGGTGGTTACTCTAGAAATTACAGTGAGCAAATTAACAGTCTAAATTCTATCGCTTTACCCTTGTCTAAGAAAAATAGGGCCTCAGAATACCTAAGCCATTTATTCTATTCCCAACTTGTATACTATTGTATATGTGCTTTTAACTCATTTTTTAAACCAAAAGTATTGTTATTATTGTTTTATAGTCAATAATTATTTAAGTTTATCTAAATTATTTTAGTTAAGATTTTATTTGCTTTTAATTTCACATCTTTCACCTTCCATTTGAGATTACTTTCCTTTCATCTAAATTAAATAGTTTAGAATGTTCTTTAGTTAGGGTATTCAGAAGGTACATACTCTTCATTTTTGTCTGAAAATAACTTTTTTCTTCATTCTCCAAAAAATTTTTTCTAGACAAAACATTATATAATGGTAGTTATTTTCTTTCATATTTTGAAGGTATATTCCACTGTCTTTTGGCTCGTTGTTGCCAGTGACATGTCAGCTTTTAGTCTGTTTGCTCATTTGAGAGTTGTCTTTTCTCTTAGATAGCTTTTAATATTTTCACTATGTTTGGTGTGCTACAGTTAAAATATTATGTGTCTAGGTATAGGTTTTAAAAAATGCCTTTGCCTAGGATTTTGGCATGAGGAGGATTTTTAATCTGTGGGTTGGATTTTTTCAGGAAGACCTTTCTGGAAAATTCTAAGCCATTTATCTCCTAAAATATTGTTGCTGCCCCATTCTCTCCCCTCTCCTCTTGAAACTCTAGTTAACATGTATTTGACATTCTCATTCTGTCTTCCATGTCTATTAATCACTCTTCTCTCTTTCCTATCTTTGTGTCTTTCTGCACTGTGGTCTGTGTAATTTCTTATAACTTTCCATTAGTTTACAAATTTGCTCTTCTTTTGCATCTGATTTCCTGTTAAACACATCCATTATTTTTCTCTTATTGTATTTTTCCCTTTTTAGGTCACATTTTACAAAATATTTTATAGTTTGCTGTCTCCTGCAGATATTTTATTTTATTTATTGTTTTAATGTTTCAAGTTTTTATTTAAATTCTACTTAGTTAACATATAGTGTAATATTAGTTTCAGGATTAGTCCTGCAGATATTTTAAGTTTATATTTTATGTTTAAAACATAGTAAGCATAGCTGTTTTTCTAATCTATGTCTGATGATTCTACCATCTAATATCTTTGCAGGTCTGTATCTGTTATCTTTGGTTTTGTAGTCTGGCTCATGGTATCTTGTTTACTATGCTTGGTTATTCTTGATTATGTGCTGCTCATTGTCATTAAAATATTATTTGCATGAATAATTTGAGCTTTAGGATGAAGGCATCTTTCTCTGTAGAGGATTTGTTTTTGCTTCTGCAAGGTGCCTGGGGATACCACCTGTTAAGTTTTTGTTTTTTTTTTTAAAGATTTTATTTATTTATTCATGAGGGACAGAGAGAGAGAGAGAGAAGCAGGCTTCCAAGGAGCAGGGAGCCCGATGTGGGACTCGATCCCAGGACCCTGGGATCATGACCTGAGCCGAAGGCAGACACTTAACCATCTGAGCCACCCAGGCACCCTGTTAAGTTTTTTCTTAAATCAAATACAAGACTTTATTTTTTTGGACAATCAAGCAATGTGAATTTGCACTGTATAAAGGCAGGTTTATTTCTAATTCAACTTTACTCCCAAAGAGTAAAGCCCTTTAGGGTTCCATCTTAATTGTAGAGGGTTCCCTTTTATTATCCCCTTTTTAGGTTGGGTCTAGGCTTTGATTTCTGAGTTCCTCTGCTTTTGAGATAATCAAAACCAAAGGTCAAATTTTTCTTTATTGGCAACTATCCCCAAGGTAAAAGCTACTTCTGTGTTCCACTTATCTTTTTTTTTGGTTTCCTATTTCCCTTTATTCTGTCCTGATAATTCTGTAACGTCTTTTTTTTTTAATATTTTATTTATTTATTCGAGAGAGAGCAAGTGAGAGAGAGCATAAGCAGGGTGAAGGGCAGAGGGAGAAGCAGAGTCCCTGCTAAGTGGGGAGCCGGATGTGGGACTCAATCCTCGGACACCGGGATCATAACCTGAGCTGAAGGCAGACACTTAACCAACTGAGCCACCCAGGCATCCAATTCTGTAACATCTTGACATTAATTTGATGCTTTTGAAAAGATTTTTAAAAGATATTTTTATCTAGGATTTTGAATTTTTTAGCAAGACAATCTCTGTAGCCTAGTTCACCATTGCCAGAAAAAGAAGTCCCATGCCACAGTATTTCACCTAAGCCTAGAATGACCAACTTTTCCCATTTGCCTAGGACTCTCCTAATTTCAACACTATATCGCCTACATCCTTAGAAACCCCATAGTCCCAGGAAAACTGGAATGGTTGGTCATACTAATGGAGCCCCAAAACAGCCCTGTACCTGAATAAAGTACTTTTAGATCCAAGTTATCTACATGATGGTTTCCTCTTAATTAAAAAGATCTTCCCTTCTTAAAGGGAATGTGTGTGCATGTGTGTGTGAATCAAAAAGGGAGTTTGTATTATTCTGTTACCATAACATATAGCCATTATATTCACCTTATACCCTAAATAACTGGCAAGACAAGCCCTCTTGCAGATGAACTTATGACTTCATGATCAAATCAGGTGTAGACTGGATCATAGATATATACTTGTTTTGCCTTGTCTTAAGTCATACAATAGGTAAGCTTTGTTAATTCAGCTGATTCCATCAATACCTCCATTATTAAGCATTTTTTTTTAAGATTTTATTTATTTATTTGACAGAGAGAGACACAGAGTGAGAGAGGGAATACAAGCAGGGGAAGTGGGAGAGGGAGAAGCAGGCTTCCCACAGAGCAGGGAGCCCAATGTGGGGCTCGATCCCAGGACCCTGGGATCATGACTTGAGCCGAAGGCAGACAGACGCTTAATGACTGAGCCACCCAGACACCCCATTATTAAGCATTTTAAAAAGATTTTATTTACTTATTTGAGAGAGAGCGAGAGCATGAGCGGGGGAGGGGGGGAAGGGGCACAGGGAGAGGGACAAGCAGACTCCCCTGAGCACAGATCTTGACTTGGACCTCGATCCCAGGACCCTGAGATCATGGCCTGAGCTGAAATCAACAGTTAGACACTTAACTGACTGAACCACCTAGGCGCCCCCATTTATTAAGCATTTTTAATGCTCAAAGGATTGTGTATAGTCCATGGATTTTTTTCACACTAATATATTCCATCATTTCTATTTTGCAAATGTTTCACATTCATTACTTTATCACATATATTTACCACAACCCAATTTCTTCTGAGGGATATAGAAAACATTAGGTCAATAGGGAGCACAAAAATGACAAGATTTTGAATATTTTGATTCCTAGCTTAGAATTCTTTTAATTTTCATCTGTACAAGCATTAATTTTCTATTAATTTGTTATAAAACAGTGTCCATGAGTCAGGAGTTTAGGCATGGCTTAGATGGGTCTTCTGCTTGGGCTCTCACAAAGATGTCAGCTGGGCTCATTCTACTCTGGAGCTGAGTTCCTCTTCCAAGCTGATTCAGTTATTGGCAGAATTTAGTTCTTTCAGCTGTAAGTCTGGGGCCTTCTGCTTCTAGAGGCTGCCCTTCTCCAAATTTGAGTGGCTAGGTAGTTCACAACCTGGCATTCACTTCTTCAATGCCATCAGGACAGTGTTCTCATCATGGAAGTCCCAAACCCCATTTTGACAGTTTTCATCTGATTAAATCAGGCCTACCCAGGATAATCTCCCTTTTGATGAACTCAAAAATCCACTGATTAGGGACTTTAATTACATCTGTAATATCCTCTCTCCTTTTCCATATGATGGAACAACAATCACAGGGTGATATTCCAATACCTTTGCCATATTCTCTTGGTTGGAAGCAGGTCACAGGCTTCACCCACACTCAAGGGGAGTAGATTACAAAAGGGTATAACTCATTGGGGGTCACTTCAGGGTGTGTGCAACACAGGAGGTAAGTAAACAAAATATTGAACAACTTAAAAAAAAAACCTGAATCAACATCCCCTCTCTGTGATATTGTCATGTTGCAGATTAGCAACTTGAAGGAAAACATGGTGTATCAGTTCCAAGTGGCAGCCATGAACATCGCTGGGTTGGGAGAGCCCTCAGCAGTAAGCAAATGCTTCAAATGTGAAGAGTGGACCATTGCTGTTCCAGGTAAATCATGAAAAACATTTCTCAGCACTGAGGCTTGGGGTTTCTTTCAAAAGAACCTACAACTTGGAAGTAAATTTAAGTGCCATATAGACAGCTCCTAAGGGAAAAGAATTCTCTTTTGTTTACCTGAGATATTTTTATAATCCTATTAAATAATAGGTGCCAATATAAAACTGACTATGATTTCTTGTGCTTGTATTCCAAATAAATCCTAGAGCCCTCATAGTTATACCTCTGCTTGGAATAAGATTAACAGAAGCACAAATCTGAGTTCCAATGATCATTGAAAAGGAATTCTCATTTTTGTTTGTGCTTCTTAATAAAGACCACTGAAGAGCATCCAATTCGTATCCCACAACAAAAGGTCTCAAAAACTTCTTCCTGTACTCCCTAATTCTCATGCATTCTCCCACTGTGCTGGAACCTTTCATTTATCAACCTCCCCCAAATCTCTCTCTCCAAGCTCAGCCAATGTAGCTCCTCTTCCTTGTTGTCTCTCTCCTCCCTTGCTGCTAGCTCTTTATTATATTATGTAGGCAGACTTAACATGCCTGCCTAGGACTTAAGTTCTGGACTTTCTCCGCTTCTCCAGTCCTTTTGATCTCTCTACACTTTTGTCTCAACTCTGCATCACAATAAATTTCCTGAAACTGGCTGGAAATATTCTCCTTTGAAGGTTGCCATAGTGGGTGGTTGGCTGAACAGGGAAGAAAATGGGGAGAAGGTAGAAACATTTACCTGTGCTTTTTAAAACATAGCGACAACACTGAACTAATTAAAAAATTGAATACAAATAAATTTACTAAGCCGTTAAGTTTCAAACTAGCAAGACATTAATGTATTTGGTGGGTGATTTTATTTTGCTTCCAACAGTACCAACTTCACAGACCCAATGAGTGCCACAGGATGACTAGATTCTCCCACTTGGGTTTAATATTCAACATACGTAACAACTGGTATAGCAGCAGTATCGACCACATTAGAACACAAGGCCATGCTGGAGCATACTGGATAGATCCAGCCCTGTCCCTGATGCCACCCTCTTCCTCTACTTGAAACGCTAGTGCCCTTGAAGAACCATCATTTTTGCCTTTCTTAGAGAGCTTCTGTTTGCATCACTTCTCCATCAAGTGTGAATAAAGAGATTACAAGAGAAACCCAAGAGAAGTTCAAGCACTCACTCAACTTCAGTAAATATACAGGGCAAACATGCTGCCTTTCCTTGCACCTCCTTTAAGCCAGTTGGTATTTCTTAAGCTCTTTCTCTCACCTACACAAAAGTGGATCTGTTTTTAAATTCTTGCAATTCCTGAATAAAGTTAAAATATGAGTGACTAGAGACTAAGAAATACTGAGCAGGCTTGTGGAAAATGTTTTGATTGAAAGAGATGTAGTTAGCAAAAGAGGTTGTAGGGTGAGTACTACCTGTTTGGATGCCTCATGGGGTTCTGAGGATGGCACAAGAAAATGATTTAAAATCCTCTTTGCGAAACAGAACATGACACACTATTACAAGGCATTGATGTTATTATTTAAATCTATTACCATGTTATTTAAACCTCTTACCTTGTCGGAAGGCAAGGATGACACATACCCATGACGGTTAAGCCAAGGGACAGGGCCCCACAAATATTGAGCTATTAATTGCAAAATGCAAAAGCATTGCATAGCATATGTTTGTAGCTGGCTTTTAGGGCACCATGAGTCAGTTCAGGGGATTTTGATTGGTTGGTTAGAAATCAGTTATTTAAAAGAAAAAAAGGTCAGGAAAAAAGAAAATAAATATATCACCTACATAGCAGCTGGTGGTCATGGAAAGATGTGGGAGATCACTTAGTAGTTTGGATTCTCCCAAGAGTGCAAAGAGCACATGGGCAGGGAAGACATTTGGCTTTCTTCCTAAACAGGTTGATCAAGTTACTTGGCTTCTTTGAGTTTTCTGTTGTCTTAAGGATGAATGAGATAAATAAATATAAATAGCAGTGTTTAGCTGGGACCCACGGGATTGATTTTATTTGTTTTGGTGAAAGTTCTTTGTAAACTGTAATTGTAGTTTGTTTTTACTCCTAGATAGAATATTTGCTTTATGGAAAAGATTTCCCTCCAGAGCGGAGCTATTTTGTAATATATTCCTTTTTCCTATAAAAGAAATATTACTATCTATATTCATATGCCATCAAATAGGGTTGCTTTCTTCATCCTCATTTGAGGTTTAGGGTAATTTTCAGATTACCATCCAAAAATAATCTGAAACTGAACCTGCAACCAAATTAAGCTGTTCTTGATAAAAGATGAGGACCACAAGCCCAGGAACACCCTGAAGGCAAGTTTTCATCCAGCCTCGGAGTGGGGGGCACTTTGAATTGGCTCTAACCACCTGCTGCCCAGAAAGGGACTTAGTAGGTTGATGTAGAGCCATTGAGGAAACGTGACACAAAATGAACACAAAATACCTATTTCTACAGGAATGGTAGATTTCACAA
This sequence comes from Leptonychotes weddellii, assembly GCF_054177405.1. Lineage (NCBI taxonomy): Eukaryota > Metazoa > Chordata > Mammalia > Carnivora > Phocidae > Leptonychotes > Leptonychotes weddellii. The sequence continues at coordinate 47,942,624 of NC_138381.1, read as the reverse complement.
AAGAAGAACACTGGATTCAGCTTTAAGACTTCAGATGTGGTTCTAGATTTACCCGTATTTGCATTTTGTCATCTACGTTATGATTTGTATACATTGGTCTCTCTGTCTCTTTTTCAGGACCCCCACACAGTGTCAAATATAGTGAAGTCAGGAAAACCTCCCTGGTTCTGCAGTGGAAGCCTCCTATCCACTCTGGAAGGACTCCAGTCACTGGTTACTTTGTGGACTTGAAGGAGGCCAAGGCCAAGGATAGCCAATGGCGAGGACTCAACAAAGCAGCTATTAAAAACACGTACCTGAGGGTAAGAGGGTGCTCATATTTTGAGAAACCTTTTTTTAAAAAGAAGAAATGCTCCCCAAATGATATTAACTTTAAAGTTAGCAAGATAAAACACAACATTTCTGCTGTGGTCTATTTCATATATTGGGCTCCTCGTAAGATTCCATTTAGCAGTGGCTGGGGATGGGGGGAGTTTCTGGTGCTTAAAGCAATTTGGTTATATTTAACCTGAATCCCTTAGCCTAGCTTCAGAAAATATTCCACAAGCTCCCTCCTCTCTCTTCTTTCCCTCCTTGCCTCTACTTACCCACCTCACATTTTTGTTACTCACGGTCTTAGAAGGGTGACTTTCTCATTTCTTCCTCTGATTTTTTTTTGAGGATGGTTTTTGATTTGAGGGTGTTATTTTCATAGCATTCATGCCAGCAAGGCTTTACCTGCTGATTCCTTTGAGTCACGCTCTGTCTCACTTCATGGGCTCCCTCAAGCTTATGCTCACGTGAGCACCCAGAGGCTAGTGGAATGGGTTCACTCAACTCGGACCTAATCCTCACCCTTATCCGCATCTTTGCCTTCCAGATTCCTCTAAAGTGTTGTAATTGAACAAATTCCTAACTTCATTTACCAGAGACTGTTCTGCTAAAGCCACTGAATCTCACTTGTAACAAATGGATATCTCAAAAGAATGTTTTCTCCTATGTCAGCAGTGACACCTGGAGACCCTGAAATCCACACTAGGGCTTCAGAAACTGTGGGAAATATGATTCTGACTCTTATGACTTAGAATGAAGTGTGGCTTCGCCACAATCATACAGAAAGCAGCACACTGCATTTCATTTGCAGTCCGATCTGTTGCCAGAATAAGCCACTGCCTAGAGGGGGTGAGCCTTGGAAGCTACTCAGAGTATGCCTGCTCTAAAAGTTCTCTCCCATTGACCTGCCACTGTGGACTAAAGTCCATGCCATCTGTCAGCCTCTCTCCAGGGTTGAGGTATTTACTGTCCCCATAAAAAATATAAATATATCCTCCAAGAGAGATGACCTTTAAATATGCCATCAACTCATCTTAGCATATGCCAGTGAGCTCCCCAGCCCCTTACAAAACCTTGAGGAGGTAGGAAAGGTCACATTTCATGGGGAAGAGAAAAAGGTAAAGGAAGGTCAGGAAGTTAGCATGCTGTTTGGTTGTCTAAATGAGTCAGGAGGCCTCTAGATTCAAAGAAACTCCCAAAGGACAGTGTAAAATAAAAGTCAGACACATCCTGGATGGTGATGGTGTATATTTATGGCCAGGATAATTTCCAAATCTTCAATTTGCCGCAGCACAGGATCCCAAGAGCTGAGGCTGGACTTGACTCAGGTTAAGCGCCAAGCAAAGGGGACCAACAGCCCAGAAAAAATGGGCGGGAAGAAAAAATAATACAGTTTAAACATATCAAAGAATGGTTAAGTTCACTCATTTGAAAAAAGAAAAAGAAGAGAGGCGAATATAGGAAAGAGGGAGAGAGACTGACATTGAGGTTGAATGTGCCTCACAAACTGGGAGGTGAATTTCCTGTAAGGAAATTATCTTAGAGTTTGTCCACAGTCTTTTTTTAAAGACTTTTTAAATCTTTTTTTAAAGATTTTATTTATTTATTTGACAGAGGGAGAGATAGTGAGAGCAGGAACACAAGCAGGGGGAGTGGGAGAGGAAGAAGCAGGCTCCCTGCTGAGCAGGGAGCCCGATGCTGGGCTCGATCCCAGGACCTGAGCCGAAGGCAGATGCTTAACTGACTGGCCACCCAGGCGCCCCATTTGTCCACAATTTTTAAAGTGAAAATAGACTTACTGACTTTTCTGATTATAAAACGGACACCTGCTCATGATGAAAAATTCAAATAATATAGGCATAAAGAAGTAGAGATATCCTATAATCTTCATACCTATTGTGATATAGATTCACTCTTCTGGATGTTTTATATTCAGAAAAATTTCAGGCCTGAGGTGGAGAAAAAAATGTACATGTTAAAAAGTTTAATCTGGTAACCTTAAGTGAAGATGGGAGATAGAGTTCCACGAATGGGAGAAGTTGAACTCTACAATGAAATTGTATGTACGAACGAAGAACACTTCTGTTTAAATGACATGGAGCACCCATCACTTCTATGCCTGCTTCTTCCAGGTACAAGGCCTCCAGGAGGGCGTCAGCTACGTGTTCCGTGTCCGAGCCGTCAACCAGGCAGGTGTCAGCAAGCCATCAGACCTTGCTGGGCCTGTTGTGGCAGAAACCCGTCCAGGTGAGCTTTTACGCTTTCATTAAAATTAATCTCATCTGTGTAAGATACCAAAGCAACATTCAATCTTACTTTCTATGTTTTTCCTAATTTCCAAAATTATCAATGTATGCTATCTGAATAGTTGATAAGTTTGGCTTGCGGACGTGAGTCATTATTGCATCATAGGCGCTCTTAGGACAGGGGTAAACCAGGTTTGAAGTGATCCAGGGCTATTCTGGTCTATACCTAAAAACGGGGAAGTTCTTGATCAAATTATGTTTCTTGGACTGACCATTTCAAGCATACATTCCTGGGACGTTATTCCTGTTACTATACTGTGGCCATTAAGTCCTACAAGCGTATTTTCCCAGTTGTAGGAGAAGCTGAACAGCCTAGTGAACAAGCATGATTCTTAAACAAAAGCAGAATTTATATAACTGTAGCTATTAAGTTAAGCCAGGGGTCAGCGAATGTTTTCTGTGAAGGACCAGATAGTAAATATTTTCAGCTCTGTGTCCATATCGTCCCTGTCACAATATCAACTCTGCCATGGCACAAAAGCAGCCATAGATAATACATAAACTCATGAGCAGGGCTGTGTTCTAATAAAACTTTATTGTGCCAGTTATATGCATTATATATTACATGTATTATGAAATTTAAATTTTAAGTAATTTTCACATGCCTTGAAATATTAATTTTCTTTTGATTTTTTTTAACTGTTTAAAAATGTAAAAACCATTCTTAGCTTGCAGTCCATACAAAAAGAGGCAATGGGCCAAATTTAGCCTGCAGACCATAGTTTGCTGACTCCTGGGTAAAACTAGCAGCAGTTTTAACTGGATGATCTATAGAGTGGCAGGAACTTACACTTCCCAGTTTGAAGAGATGCCATGATTGGACTAAGGAAGACAGTCTTCCCTTTTATTATGTGAACAAACTTTACAGTGTTCACTGTGCAAATAGTTTCAGATTATTACATAATAATTATTTATTTTTATTTTGTCATTTAATCTCTGTTGCTTTTCAAAGTTATTATGTATTTCAGCTCATAGAAGTTACATTAAGGAAAGCACTATAATGGTCAGCATAGGGAATATAGGCAATCATTTTGTATACTTTGTATAGTGACAGATGATAACTAGGCCTGTCAAGGTGATCACTTCATAAATATTGAATCACTACATTGTACATGTGAAATTAATGTAATATTGTGCCAGTTATAAATCAATAAAAAATAACTTCTAAAAAAGCATTGGAAATGAGAGAGGATAAAAACCTATTAACCAGTTATTTTAAGTTTGCCTTCATTGTAGTCCAAGCATGTTCACTTCAATACACCTCGATTTTCAGATTAAAATAAAGAGTAGATATATATAATGTATTTATTTTTATGATAAGGAAAGAAAGTAAACATAGAAACTTTTGCTCTCACTGCATATTACTTGAAAAGTATGTCAAAAGTATTCTTTTAGGAAGTATCTACCCTTCTCATGCTATTACTTCATAACCTACTTTCAACTACTCTTATAACTACCCTCTAAGACCTGGGTGTGAAAAATGACCTTATACACAAGTGTGGAAGTTGTCTGGAGAAAGTGCCACACCTCATATAAGTCCCTTTTGCAAAATTTCATGAGAAAACAGGAAAACACTAGGCACATATACACCAGGTAAAAGGCAACACCTGAAGACGCCAGGATATATTCATATAGGAATCAGACTCTGAAGTTGCCAGTTGTAAGGAAATAGAAACAAATGGACTTGCAAACTGATCCCACTGCAGACTCTTAATAAGAACATTTAGGTCACCATAGAGGTAAACTCTTCACCTAATCATCGATCAGCTAAAAGCACCCTTGAGGCAGTGGATTCCAACTCTGATCAACTGAAGAAAGGTTCAATTGATTTCTTAGTTTCTCCTCCATAGCCTCAGAATGGCAGGTGGCCAGGTATGACATTAATAAAACTAACACTATGGAAGTTTGACCACCAGAAAATGATCTTCTGATGAGCTTGTGGGTGAAGAGTTTCGTTTCACTGATTTGGAAGTCATTTTTTGTGGTCATTCCATTCCCAGAATATAACTACAAAGAACAGCTGCAGACATTGATCCACAAAACAGCACCAGATGGAGCCAGTCTTTGGCTCACAGCCTAGGAAAAAATCCTAGGATGTACAAAGTCAAAGTGCTTCAGCATGAAGGAGCACCAAAACCCAGGAGACACATGGACTTGTTCATATGCAACAAGCACATTCATTCTTGGGACGTACATTTCTTTTTTTTTTTTTTTTTAAAGATTTTATTTATTCATTTGAGAGAGAATGAGATAGAGAGAGCATGAGGGGAGGGTCAGAGGGAGAAGCAGACTCCCTGCCGAGCAGGGAGCCCGATGCGGGACTCGATCCTGGGACTCCAGGATCATGACCTGAGCCGAAGGCATTCGCTTAACCAACTGAGCCACCCAGGCGCCCGGGACGTACATTTCTTAAGGAGCTATGATGTGTCAGCACAATAGGCATGGGCAACAGGAGCAGAGGAATACGATATCATCACTCTGAACCAGGCTTACAATCTAGGTGGAAAACTCAGAGCTTACAACATGGTGTGTGATGAGAGCTATGATAGATGTTCATAAAATATTTCTCATACCCGAATAGGCTATAAACTGGGGTTTCATAGTCCCTGTAAAAACTTACATGTAGTGTGAAGTTGTCTGTATTTAATAATTTTCTTAAATACCAATATTTTACTTTTACCCAGATATTTATTTTATGTTAGAATGGATAGGGCAGGGGTGGGGAAGCATGTTACCAATTTCAAGATTTGGGGTGTGAAATTTGGATTGCTATTGCAGAAGAACAACTTCTTTTGGAATCTATTATTAAAATTTCAGAAAATAAAGCTCATCGTGTAACAGCAAGCCTCAAATAGGTCTAACAAGATATCCCAACTGTAATCTGAATTTGAGTTGAAAGTTAACTTAATCCACCAGGGTTGGAAGGATCACTGGTCTCCCTTTGAAGTCAATGAATATGCCAGCAGATACAGCTCAGCCCCTGCCAGAATGTCCAGTTGTTCTGCCAATGAGGACCCAGAAAAATGAACCCAGTGTATCATGCTTTACCAAGAAGTCTATTAAGCTAAAAAAAAGCCTATAAGAAGAATAAGCTGAAAAACATTTAGTGTAGATTTGTTGGTATATAAAGGGTACTTCTGTTCTTGACATTTGATATTTTTCAAATAGTATGTGTTGATTGCATCAAGCCTGGGGCAGGAAGGCGAGGCAGAGGCAAGATGAGCCAGATCAGATGGGAGATAAAAGAAAGACCTGCCAAGGTGTGGCAGGTGATCTGGAGGGCAACAAATGACTGGCGGTCCAGGCTGCAGGTATTGTTACCAGAGACTCAGCAGCAGGCAGGAGAATTCAGGCGATGCACAGGAGGGCCCAAACACAAGGCAGAGTCCCAAGCAGAAACCGGCTACCAGAAGTTAGGACTTAGTCACTAGGAGCAAGGCAGGTTAGAAGAACGCAACACTAGAAGGATTGATTGAGTTAACAACCTCCTAACCAATTCCAGTTTCTGAAAACTGGTTGGTCATAGAACCTGGCAGGACTGAGAAGGCAAACGTGTGCTCAGTCGCCTAGAGGTGGAGTTTTGAAGGATTCAGAGCAGGAAGCCAGGCTGCCTGTTAAGCTCAACTGGCTTCAGTTAGAAAATTTCCCTTGTATTTGTTTATTGACTGTTCTCTTTCACCCATTAAAACAGTAGTCCTCAACCTTAGCTGTACATGAGAATCATGCCAGGAACTTTTTTTGAAAATACTGACTCCGCCCAGACTCCACTGCAGACCAATTATATCAGAATCTCCAGGACTGAGCATAGGTTCATTTTTGTTTGTTTGTTTAGCCGCTTGGGTAATTCTAGCATGAAACCAGGGTTGTGAACTTTGCTTTACACTGTGGGCTCCTTCAAAACAGGAACTGTGTGTCTTTTCTCCCTGTATGCGAGGGCCTAGTACCTGGTATGTGGTAGTCATTTATTAAATGAAAAAAATAATGGATGACTACCATGTTTTGGCCAATGAGTATGACTCTTTTATAGCCACAGTGTGTAAACTTAACTCTAGATATTTTGTAATGGAGGCCATGATGTGGGTACCAAAGTGGTAGGTCAGCCAGCAGTTTTGGTCTTAAACATAGAGGAGCTAAATATCACATGTGTCTGATGACATTAATTCAATTCTATCTGCTTCTCTTCTGTCCCACTCTCCAGTTTTTTAAACATTGCACGAGCACACACACACACACACCATGGAAAAGCACAAATAATTAAAGCTTGTAAAAACAATCTATTAATGCTGATGTAAGAGACTAAATTATGTGAGAAAAATTTGCATATCAGATTATGAAATATATAGGAATATGAACAGTTTACTGTGATTTCATTTTAGCTTTCAAATTTTATTTTTTTTAAATCATTTTTTGGAGAGGAGGGACAGTTAATTTCCAAATCATTCGTTTTAGCCCTGCGCTGTACCTTAACTCATTCACATACTGGGTGTGGTGGCACACCTGAAGGGACCATTGAAATGCCATTCCACACAATCTGGTATCCCCCTGTGTCCGTATCAAGGATTTGTGTAGGGTAGGGTTGAGGTAGCAGACTCAAGACAACTCTTCTTCAATCCTTTTTAGACCAAAATAATCTCATTCAGTTTTCTATAGCCAAATCTCCTGTGTTCTTACCTGAATTCTTCATGTTCTTGAGCAGATTCAAAGGTCGTTTTTGAGAAAATCTAAGTCCTGACAGATTGTGCTCCAATTTTCCAACCTAACTCTGTGGGAGAGTGGGATGGCCTTTCATCCAGATGAGAACATCCATAGGGAAGCCTTGACTTTGACAGCAGAATAGCAAATTTACTGCCTGCCAGTTAAGTATCTAAGCCATTTTGATCATACATTAATCAGCTTTAGAGAATATAGCTCTTCAGATATTTATGAGTTCAACCATGAAGTGACAGTAGCTCTGTGCTTGGCAAAAACTCAAATAGGCCGTGGGACATTCTAAAAGGAAAATTTGAGGATGTTGTAACTACACCTTTCTTGACTCTGACACTGCACTAGGTCCATCTACACAGGCATGGTTCAGGGGATTAGCCTGGGCCTATTAGAAATGCTGGCATTATGTTAACTAACTAGAATTTAAATAAAAACTTGAAACCAGACAAAAAGAAACAAAAATGCTGGCATTATATTTGCTCTTGTTTTTTTCTAGAGTATTTATAAAAAGAATCATCCATTTGAATATCATACATCTTTCTAAAAATTGCTATAGAATTTTTTGCCCATTATATTTTAAGAACTCCTTTATTTACAGAATTCCACTATTGAACTTCCTCTTAGATTTTAATATGTGGAAAAGTTAGCCCTTCCAGTTGAACATAGTTACTTCCTTCATCATACAAAGAGGAATATATAAGCCAACATGTCCTTCCTTTTCAGATACAAGAAACTCTGAGCTCATTTTTAAGTTGTTTAATCTGCTTTGAATTTTCCAAGAGATGTCTTTTTGTCCTCATATTTATTCTTTGTTGTCCCATATAATTTCTTTAAAGTATTTTCCCAAAATGCTATTTTCTCTGTAAACCCAGAACACAGGAAGAGTCTACCTTTTTTCCGAAGGCCATCTCAATTCAATCTCCCATTAGAGTAAGATTGTAAAATATTTGGCTTATAAATATCTTTATTCAAAGAACTATGTTAATAAATTAATTAAAACTAAATAGTAGTAGAAAGCTTTGAATTTGAAAAGCATTGAAAGATTGGATGGTATCAGCATCATAATCAATGTGACAAATAAGGACAAGCTATAAGTTGTTGCATTGATCATTTTAAGACAATAACCTTGTTTTCTGTTTACACAGTGATATTTTTAAACTTCCCTGCAGTTACTTTGACTAAACACTGTATTCTAATGAGAATTGTTGCAGAGCTCAAGAAATAGGCTTACATAACTGGTATTTGAAATATTTGCAGTGAATTTGATTTTTCAAAAGCTTGAGATTATGATTACTTTTAGAGTGATTCTTTGAACCAGTTGACACATTACTGATTTGTCATGGAAGAGACCAAGCTTTGGAATCTGAGTGTAAAATTAAGGAGGAAACCCACTGTGATTATAATATTTTCTTGTCGATACTTTTATTTCATCTTGACTGTTTATCAAAATATTGGTGTTATACATAAGCTTTAATTAGACAAGTTCAAATAAGGTAAACATTGCAATTCTAAGCTGACATTTTTATTTTAAATCTGTTTTTTCAATCCAGTCCCTTGCACATGTAAATATGTATGGAAAATATGGAAGACAAAATCCCAGCCCTTTTAGATTTTATTTTTTTTATTTTTTAAAGATTTTATTTATTTATTTGACAGAGAGACACAGCGAGAGAGGGAACACAAGCAGGGGGAGTGGGAGAGAGAGAAGCAGGCTTCCCGCAGAGCAGGGAGCCAGACATGGGGCTCGATCCCAGGACCCTGGGATCATGACCTGAGCCGAAGGCAGACGCTTAACGACTGAGCCACCCAGGCGCCCCCCCTTTTAGATTTTAATCTTATTGTTGATAAATTAAACACCAGTGCAACTTTTTGAAAAATGAAAATCCAATCAAATGCAAGTTTTAGTGAGTATTTGATTTTTAAACATTAAGTGCCAAATATAGTTTTATTTTTTATTTTTCCTTTTATTTATATAAATCTCAACCAATAGCACTCACTATCACCACAATTATGTATGCATTGCAGCTGGGCCAGACACCAACCCTGCCCACACCGAGCTGCAGACACAGAGCTGCCACTGCATGTAGGTACATGCAGTCCACACAGAGGGTGCCCCTTGATCATCCAGCTCTGGCAGTCAGAGGAGATTGCACTGCTGCATTCCACATGACATTTTCTACACTCCTTCAAGACTGGGAGATGTAGCTGATTTGCCTAATACATGGAAACAAACACAGAGAGTCAGGAAAAAATGAAATGACAGAAGAATATGTACCAAGTAAAAGAAAAAGAGAAAATATCAGAAAAAGACATTAATGAACTGGAGATAAGCATCTACTTGATACAGAGTTTAAGGTAATGATCATAAAGATGTTCACTGAACTCAGGTTAAGAATGGGTTAACAGTGAGATCCTCAACAAAGAGACAGAAAATATAAGAAAGTTCCAAATAGAAGTGACAAAGCTGAAGAATACAATAACTGAACTGAAAAATACACTAGAGGGATTCAACAGCAGACCGGATAAAGCCAAAGATCAGATCAATGAGCTGGAACAAAGCAATAGAACTGACGCAGAGAGGGGCACCTGGGTGGCTCAGTTAGTAGAGCATCCAACTCTTGGTTTCAGCTCAGGTCATGATCTCGTGGATCATGGTATTGAGCCCTGGATGGGCTCTGCACTCAGAGGGGAGTCTGCTTGAAGATTCCCCCCGCCCCTCCCCCACTCATGTGCGCACGCACACACACACTCTCTCTCTCTAATAAATAAATAAATCTTAAAAAAAAGAAAAAAGAATTCACCCAGAGTAGTAAAAAGAAAAAAGAATTTAAAAATATGAACATAACTTAAGGGATCTCTGAGAGAACATCAAAAGGAATAACATTTGCAATCCTGGGGTGCCAGAAGGAGAAGAGAGAGAGAAAGGGCTATAAAATTTTTGAAGAAATATGGCTGAAAACTTTCCTAATCTGAGGAGGGAAACAGACATACAGTTTCAGGAATCCCAGAGAGTTCCAAATAAAATGAACCTAAAGAGATTCACACTAAGACACATAATAATTAGAAGGGTAAAAGTTAAAGGGAGAATCTTAAAAGCAGCAAGAGCAAAGCAACTTACTATGTACAAGGGAAACCCCATAAGGCTATCAACAGATTTTTCAGCAGAAACTTTGCAACTCAGAAGAGAGTGGCATAACATACTCAAAAGTGCTAAAAGGAAAAAACTCCCAACCAAGAATTTTCTACCTGGCAATGTTATCATTCAGAATTGAAGGAGAGATTAAGAGTTTTCCAGATAAGCAAAAGCTAAAGGCGTTCATTACCACTAAACTGGCCTTACAAGAAATGTTAAAGAGGCTTCTTTAAACAAAAAAGAAATGGCACTAATTAATAATAAGAAAATATAAGAAAGTAAAAATCTCACTGGAAAAGGTAAATACATAAAGATAGTGGATCAATTCCTTATAAAGCAAGTATGAAGGTTAAATGACAGAAAAAAGTAAAATAAATTTAAAACCACAATAATTAATTAAGGGATGCATAAATAAAAAGATGCAAAATGTGACATCAAAAATAAAAATGTGTGGGTGAGAGGAAAATGTACAGTTTTGGATGTGTTC